>NW_016908017.1:21501-28917 GCF_001483705.2 Eufriesea mexicana
TGGAACCCTTTATTCGCTTTCCGTCACACCATTCTTTTTCCATCTTAATTGTGGATGCTAAATTTGCTTTCATCGGCAAATGTAACGATGTCCCACCATGATTCCTCCTTTAAAATAAACTCTCCTGCGAAGAATACACGCTTTTTCCTGTTGGCCTCATTAATAAAAGGCCTTTTTCTACAGACACGGCCGTTGTACCCGTGTTACCTAAGAAGTCTCCGAATTGTTTCGGGATGAACTTGTGTTCCTGTCTCTTCGTAATGTTCTGCCGCCAATTTCGAAGCACTTAATCGAAAATTTGCTTTAATATTTCGAACCATTCCTCTTTTTTCTCTCGCAGTTAGAGCGGCTGGTCGACCAGATTGAGGAATAAAGTCGATACGATCTTCATCCTCAAACCTCCTAACAATGTCAGCGACCGTACTTTTACTGATTTTAAGTAAAGAACTAATGTCGCGGTAAGACTTTCCTATCCCACGATGAAAAATTATTAATTGACGTAAATCAAACGATGTATTCTTTCCTTTACGACCCATTTCAACGTGTTTCAAACTCAATACTGTGGGATACTGTGGTAACATCGTCGGCTAAAGCTATGTTTGTAAACATTCATCGATAACTTGGAAAAACATTAACTGCTCGGGTAGAGAAACATCGTAAACGTGCAATGTGTCCGAATATTTTTGTGACGTGAAAATAGGGTATCGTTTTGTTTATAATTTATTATAATAAATCCATACAAATTTATTACATAAAACATATGTCTATGTTTACTTGAATAAATGTCTTATCACTAGAAGAAGTAGTGAATACGATCCATTTATTAGTATCTGCGATACGATCTGATTAATTCAGACATACCCTGGTGTCCGAATATTTTCGTGAGTCAGTGTATATTTAAACCGCAGATACAATGTACGCTTATAAACAAAAGAGTATTCATAACTTCAAAAAGTCCAAAAAAGTGACTTACCTATTTAATGGTAAGAAAAATGACTTTTCTTACCATTCAAATTACGTATAACATATTTTCTGCGTCATTTTAGTTATGGAAGATATTTAGGTGATCTGGTTTAAGTGGAACACAATAAAAACATTTCAAGTAGCATAGATTATTGAATTTTTATAATAGAACCCTAAATAAATAGGAATCTAAAACCTACGTTACTTAATTACCACCAATTTTCAAAAATATTCCCATAGTTGCCATGGAGTTGAGTTGAGAGCCATAAGTTGTCATAGATTTCCCATATCGAAATCCCATTTTTCTGATTCTAAAACCGTCAAGTTAGTGATCCTTCTTATAAATCTTAATTTAATTAACATCACTCATTAAAATATGTCTCAAAGGCTTAACCTAATATAATTTATAATAGATTAGATAATATAATTTACAATAAAAGGACAGGAAAAATATGGATATTTATTTCAATTCTCGATAATATATCAGTTTACGACACAGTTTTATTGGTGTATGTTCGTAATAAAATTCGAGTCGTGTATTTACACAAATTTATACTAGTATTCGAAAATTTTTGTGAACCACTGTACCCGTGCGATGATGTAAAAACCCTGTATTGGGTTTCGATAGGTGGTAAATCTAAGGATTGAATAACTTCGATGTTCCCCTGTGTAGACGTCAGGCTAACCTCGGGTATCTGTATTTCTCATTCTCACAAGCACCCTCTCTGGCCGCAAGCTGGATAAGCTCTGGCATAAATCGCTCGAAAGCAAAATAAGAAACTCTTATTGCCCTTAACCCCGTAAGCGGGCCACAAATTTCAAGAAATCCGACCAGAATGTACCAGTTTATTCATAAAGTGGTCGATAAACGTTATTTCAGAATGTCATACCGATAAATATATCATATACGAGTGAAATTGATAAAAACGAGACACTTTATTGTCAAAAGTGAAGAAAACTATGTTCAAACTTGAAATGTTTTAAATTTTCACAATTACTACGAAATCGTACTGATTTGCGTCCTCATTGAACGTTGATTTTGATGACAACTCATTAATACCAAACTTTCACTCAAAGCAGGTCAAACCTTAGTAACATATTATCAACGTATTAACATAAAATAAAAATTTGGTAGTATTTTGATAACAAAATTTGTACCAAGTATTTTCAAAATTTAATAAAACTAGATTCGGTTAAAGTACATAATAGAAAATTTATGGTTTATTTCTTAACTTCGTCCAATAACTTTTTAACGTAGAGATGACAAAACAGCATCTATAAAATTATATTAAAATATTTATTCAATGGAAAAAGAAAGTTAAATTGAATCTAATTAACCCTTAGCACTATAATCCATTTCACGCACGATTTGACGCATTTTGACACGTTCAGAAACAACTTATTCCTGTCACATTAGTTCTCTAAGTTATCTAACCCTTTGCACTATAATTGTTTTCATACTTTGTTCTCTACCAACTCTGATTTAATTTCCCTGGTTCTGATATCACATACTAGGTACGAAGTAATTGCTTGCAGTTATTTAAAGTTCAATATTTTATTAACAAAACGATTGTTCGTAAAGAATGTATAATATCAAAATACGAATATTTAGTTCATTGTTATTTATATTTTTGTGAAGTATGGTACTTTTTAAAACAATCTCCTACGTGTAAAAATGGCGTCCTGTCGCAAGTTTCGCACAAGTAGACTGTTGTTCGCCTTCCACCTTTTATTTTTCGATTTGAACATACTAAGCAGTCGTTATGTTTGCCTCGAGGATCTGCCATTAGTATACGTAATTTACCATCTAATCGATTTTCGTGGTCCGATGTTGAGGGTCTTCCCCGACGTTTCGCGCCTTGTCGAAAATATTCCACAAGTGACTTCAAGACAATTCAGTGCGACTGCGTTTGAGCATTTGATAAGGAACACTAATATTATTATGCTGAAAAGTGTATAATTCCAGACTTTTATGTACATACACATAATTTCAAAGCATTTTTTAAATAAAACTGCTTCCCATTAATTTGTTTTATTAAGCGTATGGAGTGTCACAGCAGAGATGACCTCTCAGTGCAAAGGATTAATTGAATTAAGTTAAAGCTAAGTTTAAGAAAATACTGTAATTATACTTTTTAATAACGGAGAAGTTCTTCCTTACAACATAACGCACCATAAAATGTTTATTTAATTTTTAAGCTTATTTTCTTTGGAAAGGAATTTTTATATTCTTTCTCAAAGCAACTTTTAATTTATCGATATCTGTAATAGAGGCTGGCACAGGTCTAGGAGGAGAACACGAGCCAAATGATAGAAAGAAATGAGAAATGGGCAAGTCGAAAGAACATGATGTACAAAGGGAAGGGAGGGTGATAAAGAATTAGAAGCAAAAGAATAAGATAAAAGGAGCGAAAATTGATGGCGATAAAGAAGTAGGGGGGAATAGAGTGGGGATGATTAGGTAGATGAGGCAGATAAGGATGATATTGTGGGAAAAAAGTGGCGAGTGATAAAGAGGAAGATAGCGATAGAGCGATAAAGATGGAGATAAGGTGGGTGGTAAAAGAGGAGAAATATAAGAGGTGATAAAGTAGAGAAAAAGGGAGAAGGAAAGGATGAAAGAAAGGGGATAAAAGCAGGTGATAAGGCAAAGGAGAGTATGATAAAAGGGTGACAAAGCTGAGAGAAGTAACTGGGAGTAGTAGAGTTGGAAGCAAAGTGTGATAAAAAAGAAAAAATCCCAATGAATGTGATAAATCTTCTTCGAATCAACCTTGGACTGGTCCTCCATTTCACTGTATACTCATGGTCTTCGGATCAGAAGAATTCGTTTGCACAGAAAATACTTTTTGCGTTTTAATTGCCACAAGGTGGGAGAGGATATTATGAACTTATACGTTTTATCAATAACAAACTTAACATTTAAAGCTAACGAATCAGGAATTTTTGGTAAACACACCCTGTTGACTCTCTAGCTTATGGTGTTTAGAATTTTAATCTCAGACTAGTATCTCACAAGACAGATGATAGCATTAATCCTTTACGGTCCAGACAGATTTCGTCAATCGCTCATCCGCTTAGTACCGTTTACTTTGGAAAATATTTTTAAGCTGACTAACGCAACATACTTATGAATGGATGGATGTATAAAATAAAAGTTCAAGATTTTGCGAACATTATTTGTTATTGTTCACAGCTTCTAATTTACCATTTACCAACCACCAGTTTTCTGCCGCAGGTTTCGCATATATATGTAGCCTCTCTTCTTCCATCAGGAATATTTCGATTTAAATATACCGTGCAATCTTTGTGTTTACTCTGCAGATGCAGTGTAATTATATGTAATGTTCCATCTAATCGCTATTCCTTGTCGCTGGATGATGGTCGTCCTGTTTTTGTCGTTACACCTAAGTCCCCAACAAGTCCAAGCAAAAATTTTTCTCTAAATATTTTCTGGGAAACCTTCTGATTGCTCGAATTAACGGTAGATGCTTTGCACAAAATAAAAGCATTGACAATAGACGCTTTCAATCTCCAGAAAAACGTTCCGTTCCTTCAAATTTGCACATTGCGAACACGCTTGACGAATACTGAATTCTACGAAGCAGGTTAAAATCGGTTAAACTCTCAAATTTCCAACTTCCCGTAGATTCCATGCCTTAAAGGTGTTTATTTCGCAAAGAATGCTGCCATTCAACAATCCTGCAATATGTGGGCAACTGCTTAGACGCCAAGCTGGGGCGTCTGGCGATGGAGAGGGATGCGTTTTTGGGAAACTAGTCTACTAGCGTACCGAGGAAATAATACAGTTACCAAGGAGCAGAGCCTCTAGTTATTAAAATCCCCTACACATGTATTAAAAATATTTCTTTGCGTACTTATATAGTTGCTTCGTAGATGATACATTCCGTCGAAAAAGTTTAATTTAGATGGCTCTGATAGTCACTATTAGTATTGAAGAGAGCTCCAAGAGATACCTGGATATTTTTTAAGGTGGAACTTTGGTAGTGGAAGCATTATTTATGCTTTGGGGAACTTTCTGCTTACATGGCACACTACCTCTAGCGTTTCCGGTCACAAAAATGAATAGTAACGAATATATCGAAATACTAAACAGTCGTTTGTTACCGTTTATAAATTTATAAATTAAAATTACCGTTTATAAATCCCCTACAAATATTATATAATTTCATTTAAAAAATATAGGTTTGACTTTTACATCTCCTTTATGTCTCCACTGATAAAGAAAATATTAACATAGTAGACTCTTAGAAACTGAGCAACCTTGGTCTGACCAAAACAGGCTCTTTACCCTTTGCATTCGAGAGTTGACTCTCAGTCGCCATTTATTTCAATGCTAAAACTTAAATAACGATGATTATATTAAGAATAACTGCTCATGAAATATAGAAATAAAATAAAATATCGAAATAATTCTATTCATTCATTTCTCACGTAAATACATAACTTTCCTTTTTAATTTGAGCATAAAAGGTACCAGCGAGCTTATGAAAATATAAGAAAATCTTCTAATTGCTGTTTCTTTATCACGAAAAATTTTTCTGGTGTAAAGGATCAACGATTCTCGCTCTTCATAAGAGTATGAATATCGAATAATTATCTGAGTTTAACGTTAAGTTAGGTAGACCGTAAGATAACTAAGGTTTACGGCGGTAACTTAGAGGCCAAAGCTCAGGGAAGCCTCGAATATGTCTCGTAGATGGGTCGACTATGTATACGATCAACGGCTGAAGACAAGATCATCGTCAACCTAAGCTCCCTACCTTAATATCTCGTAAGCGTGACATGAGCGAGTCTATTAAGAGAAGTTACACCAATGGTCAATTAGTTTTAAAAAGGGTACGAAATGAGTAACATTCGCTCGGAAAATTTAATATTGGTTAAAAAATGTCTTCGACGTCTATCACAAGTTAAAAATATTTTATTCTATGTTTTCCTAGACTAGACAAGAAAATTCGAAATAAATTAACTTGCCCTAAAATGTCATAAAATGAGAACAAAAATAAAAAACAATAAGAAACGAATAATTGCATCAACCTTTTCTTAATTATAATTTTTTAATAAAGTTTAACGTGTAATAAAAGTTTCTTAAAAATGTCACTGTTACATCTGTAGTAATGATTGGACTAGATTTTAATATGTATATTGATGTAAAAATAAATGATGTATGTAAGAAAGAATAAGTGGATCGAGTATACGTGCAATAAATAAAGTGTGGTATAGACTGTGTATATTTATATAATACATTATTTATATTGTATATATAATATGGACATGGTTATATTTTTAAAACAAAATAATTGCCCATCTGAGTAAATTCTCCTGTAAAGCTCATGATACGAAAATAGTAACTCGGTAACTCAACTGAAGTGGGACGAATATGTAATATATAAGAATAGTGTAACAGTACATTTGAGGAACTTCAAAGACAAAAAATTTTGATTTTGGAATTGTAAATTTTAAGAAATCACGATAAAGATTTTTAATCAAAAATACAAAATCACTTTTATACCCATCAGATTTGCGATTCTACCGTTTCGCGATGGAATTAATTTCAAATTAATTCTAGCTTATAATGACACTAATTTCCAATAATTCCGTTCCTTCATAACTTTTGAATTACCTTGATCATGTATAATGTTTCTAATTACGTAATTAATTAATAAGATTCTAATAATATTAAGAATTGATAATTTAATTATTTTAATAATCTGGGATAACAAGTATGTAAAACAAAAATATATATATTTAACAAAGAAAGGTACAAAAGGTAAGGTAAACTATACATGACTGCATCCTATTATTGCCAATCGGCAAAACAATATTTTAGCAATTAAGTTTTGTATATTCTCGTTTACACATTTTATTGTATTTTTGCAATAATATATTTATATTTATTATATTTTTCGTTATAAGATATAACGTAGATATAAGATATCAACGTTTAGGTATAAGATACCAATTACATCGTATAGTACTAACCTCCTCTTGCGAAATGAGGTTTAATATACGACCATATGAGTTTGTTTGCCGAGATATACCGTTTTGAAATTACCGAAGAAACATTGAAGATCATAGTGTGCGCTATCATTCTGACGCACACTGTAGTTCTGATATACAAGACCCTTGTTTAAATCAAATTGTACATTTATTATGCAATGATAATAAGTGCCAAATAGTTGCGATACCACCTGACCATAGCATCTGGGTACAGTATCCCATCTGTATAAAAATGCCGATATACAGGGTGTTCCATAAACCCTGTCAACGTGATATATCTTTGTTCCGTCGGACAATGAGCGAAAATGTTACGTGCAACAATTGTAGAATTTAAAAAAGCAAATAATATGATAAGAATCCTTTGTTTATAGGTGAATGTGTAGGGCAAAGCTGGAGGACAATCTTTTCCTTTTTTTTTTTACTGGAATAATC
>NW_016908017.1:29634-33683 GCF_001483705.2 Eufriesea mexicana
ATAATTTTAATATAACATTGTAATTTAATATTAATATTTTTAATTATTTCAGATTGAAATTCAATCACTTCCTTTGCGAAATAAACACCTTTAAGGCATGGAATCTACGGGAGGTCGGAAATTTGAGAGTTTAACCGATTTTAACCTGCTTCGTAGAATTCAGTATTCGTCAAGCGTGTTCGCAATGTGCAAATTTGAAGGAACGGAACGCTCTAGGCTTTGTCTAGAACTCGACGCATCATTCCTCAAGCCATACACGCCGATTGGTACGAGTTTATAATCCATGTAAAAGTCAAATTTGCAACAGTCGCATACATGCGAGTAGGAATTTCCAGCACCGAGGTTTTCCCATTAGCGACGACCGTTCGTGTCGCTTTAAACATGATTTCTCGATTAAAGAGACACTTCTCGTGTCGAATGCTCTGCTCAAACATATGCCAGCAAATTACATTTTGATTTTGTTGATTACGCTTTGCGAGTGAAATTTATTAGATTTAATAAACAAATTGACACAGCAAGAAATATTCTGCAAGTCTTCATCATTCGATTAACCTAGGGGAAAAATGTATAAACACGCATAATTAATCCCTTAGATTTATAATTTGTTTATGAACTTGCTAATGAACTATCATAAAATTTCGATGATTTTTTAATACATCAGAGAAATGAAGACCTGGAGTAACTATTTTTGCATATAAAGGGTAATGTACATTAGTTTTAGACACTATACAATTGTACTCTGTCTGTGCATACATACCCGTGGCAGTGTGTGAGTTAGCATATGACGGCCATTTACCTACTGCTTCCCAAAAATGCTTCACAGTGTATATAACGTATGAACGTGTCAGAAAGATGGACTTGAACGAGATTTACACGTACAATCAGAGTATGATTGTATAACGTTGTATGAAGTTTTCATAAATAAGTGACTCAAGTATATACATTAATTTACATTTCGCGCGAAACACTTCGTGACATTCTTTTGTTAATCCAAAAATAGCTTAAACTTAAAAAGTAATTTCAAAAATAATTCTGCTGTCACAATTTTGTAACTCACGACGAATCTCGGTCCACTTTTAGTAAGCCGAATAAAATTATTTCCTTTATCAAATGCGTATGTGACAAAGACTTTTGTAATTTTGGAAAAACTGGAATTTTGGAATCCGTATAAAATGAACGTAATATCTTATCTAAAACTGTACCGATGACTGTTTCAATAGTAATGGATAAACAACAGTTTGGAAAATTCTTTGTAGTATCATTTGAACCTCGTATTATACTTAAAACATTTTAAATCACCTAACTGTTATTATTTTTTGATCACAAATACTATGAAATAAAATGGTGAATTATTACATACTTTTGAAACCTCTGAAGCATTTTATGTTTCATTCTTATTTATAATTATACCGTTCTCTATAACTTTCGAAATAATAGATACATCTCGTCTCGTTTCGACAGTCAGTATTATACGCTTCCACTTTGATTAGATGCAATGATTAGACACTATTGGATTCAAGGCGTTCAGGCGTATAATACCCATTTCACATCACGTAACAAAGGAAATATACATACTATACGGGAACGTTTGGATAGTGAAATATTCGAATACTAGGTCTTGGAATAATGAAGGTTCCACTGTACTTACTCTCTCCACTTTGGTACCAACGATTCAGTCTTTGCATGAAAACATACCGAACTGTTAACCGATGATTTTGATGAAATTTTCCACGATTGTAGAATAGTCGAAAATATTTCACGTATGTATATTCTTTTTCATCTGCCCTTGTTCATATTGGAGGGGTGAAAATTAATCCCATAGCAGGGATGGTAAAACATATTTGATCGAATATCTCGAAAATCGTTGGAGCTAGTATAATGGTATCAATCGATAAATTTCGTATTTTTCAATGAATAATTTGACTGCGTAAACGAATTTGCAAAGAAATTCAGTTATTTAACGAGTTAATTACGTTCGACGTGGATGCACGTCAATCTAAAGCTCCACTGCATTGCGGTCGACGTGTACACTCGTGTAAAATAGAAAATTACCATTTATTATAAAAAATCGAAATTTCAATACGATGTAAGAAAACTATCATTTAGTGGTATGTTTCCTTTATATTAGCAACGAAATCCCAATTTTTTTTTCAAATTTTGATTATTCTGTTTGGAATATTGGATATCCTCGTACAATATATTACCTTTCACAAACTGAGTTGATTAATTTCTCCATTGAATTGTTCTGTTTATTTCACTGTATATTGGAAACTACCACACCGAAATCAATTGAGTTTCAAAAAATTATTTTTCTCGTTAACGAATTTTATTATTCTTTGACAATTTTTAAGCGTTTAGTAACAACAACCTTCCAACAATGAATTGTTAATTTTTTGACGAATGAAAATTTAATACTGCGTTCGACGTGCATACTCGTCATTGCTTGATTTTAATGACGCAACCTGTGGTGAATTTTTAAAACTAAATCCCGCAGATAACTGGTAATAATTGTAAAAATGACTTTTAATCAATCTCTTCGTACAAATATTTATTAATTTCCTTCTATAGTTATATATAGCATGTGCATCAAATACATGAAATATAAAATACGGATAAATTGAAATTTAATTTTCGAAATAATAAAATGTACATATGTTAAGGAGAATTATAGAGAATAGCCATTTTTGAACCTTCGTGAGAACGAAAATTTCAAGTAGAATAATTTCGAGGGTCACTCAAGGAGCAAAAGATATTATCAATTTGCTGAGAAACGTTGGAAAAATTGTCAAAAATTGACACAAACATACGAGTGTGATGTTTATTTAATTTACCTCCATCTTCATCTTCTTCAGATATTGAACCAGTCTTGATACAGTTTCCGAGAAAATCAGCAGGTAAATAAAGTTGTAGTTGAAACCCAGCAAAATAAAAGTACCAAATAACCGTTGCTACTGGGATAATCCCAAAGAATCCTAATGTCAAACCTTGTGGTGGTTAATGAACACCCAACGTTATTACTTATTAAACTATATATTAATAATATTAGGTTTAACAAAGATTCCTACTATATCAGCGGATTATTATTCATTACACATTATCACACGAAATACATCGTTCACCCATACATCGGTCGGACATACTCGTATACACGCGCTTCTTTTGTTTTTCAGTTTTGACATCCATCCACATTCACTCCACGCATCACCTCTCATCCAAACCAACTTAAAAGCTAAACATTCCCACAAACCTAACCTCTCCTATCCAAAAACCATCAACATCCTGCCTAGTTATTGTACCATAGCCAAAAACAAGATGTATTATCCTAAATAACTAACTTCTCCTTTATAAAAATCTTACCCATTTTCTTGAGCTACACCCAAAACCAGATGTGTTATCCTAAAACTAACCCTTTCTTTACATTCACTCCACCCCGATTTCTCACGCCACACTGAAAACCAGATATAATACCTTAACACGTTGACTGCCACGCGCATTTTACGTGGTTTGCCCATGGCGCTAACATGAATATTTTATTACGCGATGCATATTATGTTGAAATATTATTTACAACAGATAAAGTGAGTTGTATAATCGCGTTTAATGTATTTTTCGTGGTGGGGGTCGCCGGTGACCCCCGCGGCGCTGTAGACCATTTTTGCCATTATCAATTGTTTAAAAAGCAACTCGAAAAAATATTTCAATTCCCGATTTTAGGATAAAGATAGCGATATATTTAGCGAAATGTTCCGATGACGAAGATTGCATTTCATCGAGCAATTACGTACAGAAAAAACGTCGTCACGAATTTAAAAAGAAACCTAGAAGTGTGCGAAATGTAAGGCGATTTTGCAAAGTGTGCTATGAAAATAATTGAAATCAGCTAGGAAGAATGAGAGCAAAGAATTGCACTAAAAAGGTGGCGACATATTGTGTCGACTGTTTTGGTTCACCTTTTCTTTGTATAAATAAAATTATTTTTGCATGTTCTGTATGGCATTAATTTCTTCGAACCATTATAGTAACAATGGTGCTATTTAAAAATTTATCAG
>NW_016908017.1:36938-51463 GCF_001483705.2 Eufriesea mexicana
AAAAAAAAAAAAAAAAAAAAAAACCTTTAATAGGACAGTTTGAGGAGCGAGCCGGAGAGTCCTATGCGAGAGGAGAGCGACGTGTACTGTATCGAGAAGAATTTAGTAAAGCAGCCACCGAGAGTTAGAATGATTAGAGTCGAGTTCTCTCTCTCTCTCTGTCTCTCTCTCTCTCCCCCCTTATATATACAACATGGGTCTATTTTATTGTCTGAAATCCTGTGCTGCAAAGAGTTAAGACTAGAAAAGAAATCGATTTTTCGAAATTTCAAACTATCCTGCCCCCTATATTTTCTTTGAACGAGATTGTTTACCAATAATTATTATACACGAGTACACCTTTCTTTTTTTCGGTTTTATACGAGTAGAATGAGTAATATTATCTAATAATATCTAATAATTTCCAAAACTACAGCTGTACTTTTTATTATTCCACGAAGATGTAACGAAGGTAAAATGCTATTTTCTGTCTCCACTTCAAGAATTTTCAAATCCTGCAGATTATCGTTTTACGGATTTACAGAAAATAGTTTGCCCTGGCAGTGGGTGTAATGCTGTAGTTTCTCTGAAATGTTCATGGTGTAGAAAGCTTTTATGCTTTCGCTATTTCTTTAAAAAATACGATTATTGTAAAAGCTATAACGACCAACTTTTAATTCAACGTATAAAATTAGTACGAAACGTTTCACTAAACTGAAACTACGGAATTGGATAGAAAACAAGTCTTTTCAGTACTACCAAATACTTATAATTAATATTTATATCGTGAACCACCTCTTAATGGTATTTCCATGAGTATACATTCTTTTTTTAGATATTTATATATTTGAAATCTATCATTTAAGCAGTTCAGATCAAAAGTTAAGATAATCATTTTAAAATGTCATAAAAAGATATAATATGTTTGATTTCATTCATTCAAGAATACTGTTCAGTTCAAAATGCGAATAATTTTCAAATTTCTAAACATTTTCTTCTTTCGGAAATCAAAATTTCAATTTATCCGTATTTTATATTCAAGTGTATATATTCTACATGGTATAACTACAGAAGAAAATACGTAAACATTTATACGAAGAAATTAAATTACATTGTCTTAATGCGTCGTTTAAACAACTGACTTTTTTGTAAATCCATTTACGTTGACAAATTTATCACTGAAAAATAAGAAATTTATCGATTTACACCACTGACCTCGCTTCAATAGTTTTCGAGATATTTGACCAAATATGTTTTACCAGCCCCCTATGAAATCGATTTTCACCCCTTGAACGATGACAGGTAAGAGAAATATGGGTGGAATATTTTTAGCTACTCTGCAGTTGTGCAAAATTTGATCAAAATCGGCGATTAATTATTTCCTTGTTAATATAATTAATTATGACATTATGCACGACATCGAAATAAAATTTTACGCCATAAAAGACATACAATTGGTAATTTTAATTTGGTAATAAACAGTTACAAAAACGTATACGTTTATATATATTTTTGCATATATGTTGTGTGTCATAAAACGGTTAATGTAACCATAAGTTCAAGCAAAACCAATTATAATGCACATTTTGTTATATGAAATAACTATACATGTTAAATAATTGTGCAAGAGATATAAATATTTAAAATACGCTTGCAAATAAATATTTAATTGCGGTAATCAACCCGTGGAATAAATTTAACGAACTCGACAACGCAAATTGCTTAAATAAATTCAATATTTTTATTAGGATGCTCGTGTTTTGCGATAATAAATTTTTGATTATGGCGAAAAACTGTTACCCGCGGGATATGTGAAAATAGATGTGGTATACATTTTATTTTCATATATGACTTCGTACAAGTCTTCATTATTATTATTATTATATAGATTTTGATTTATGCTTACCAACAAAAATTGCGATTCGCAAATTTGCGTATATCTTCTATCTTTTAAGATAGATAAATTAAAATTAGGAACAAATTTCATACTTCTCGTTTTATTTTTAATTTTAATACATCCGAAAAGATAAAGAAAATATAATTATTCGCAAATAATTGCTTTATTTTTGCCAATAAATGTATGTTTGCATCAGACTCAATGACAGAAATGAATTTTAGGATGGAGAAACATTTTTGAGTATATTGGAGAATTGAATGAAAAGTAGATAGGTGTACAAAGTTATTGCACTTTAACCCTTTGCACTCGACGATTTTCTGGTTAAACAAGAGTTAGAGTTCAAAAATTTTCTGCTATAAAGCTGACGATATTTTTTTAAATAGTAAATACGAAATCGTATAATAATTAATACGTAGAATTATTCGATTTCGATACCTTGCACACCGTTACATTAGCTTACATTTGACATATTAATGAACATCGATCTTCGAAATTTTATCTAATGACGACTCTCAGTCACCATTTAATCAAATTCTAGAGATCATTGTTAATTAAGATCTCAAATTTAAAATTGTCCAACGACGCGTGGAATATCGAGGTAAAATAATTCTACGTCTTAATTTGCATATGATTTCTCACCTACCATTTTAAAAATATCGTCGACTCCATGACAGAAAGTCTTCGAATTACTATTTCTCTGTAACGAAAATATCGTCGAGTGCAAACAGTTAATACTATATGCAACTTGATCAGTTTCATTACTTTCGTAGCTTTTGTTCTAATTTTTCGACACTCCAAATTCCAAAGCTTTTCTATAATTAATTTTGCCCTTTTTATTGTCCAACGAGACAAAAATTTGTATATTTTAAATCTAGCATATGAACAGCTTCATATGTTACCTTCATATATTAAGTTAAGAAATTGAAAATAGCATCTGAAGCTCACACTTTCTCTTGTATGAACTCATGTAAAAATATCTAAAATTTATAATAAAGATAAATACGTTAACACATTGAGCACTGGCGCCATATGAGACATTTAAAGCCTGAGTGCCGCCCTCATTTGCTTGTTTCCGAACAATGAGTAGCTAAAGAAAATATTTAAAATTTATACATTTTCTTGAAATACTATATTTTGATTGCATATTCGTCATTTTGTGGACATTTCGCTATTACTAGAATCATCGAAATTACTCGAATATTGTAATGGAACAGCTCTTGATATTCTCCTTGGACCCAAATCACTATCACTGTCCTCGACTTGTATGTCAGAATCTTCTGAATGTATCGAATAATCTGATAGATAATCAGCAATATACTCGTTAAAAATTTCACTCATATTATATGGATAAAAAGTTACAGAATTATAAGACTTATTATATTGTTCAACAAAAAGCGTCAACCTACGAAAGAGGTACTAACTACGGAATACACTGCTTGAGAGTGATTCTTGCTTTGATTGTTTCTGAACCATCGTATACGTTTTATTTTCGGAGTATAACAAATGCAGATTGTCGTAAACGTGACAAGTGAATGCAAATTGACGTGTAAGACATCCATGCAAGCAAAAGAAAATCCTCATCATCGTGAGGGCGAGAGTCAAGTGACAAACTTGCAAACCCGCATTATGGCGGAGCCGGCGCTCAAGCGACAGACTCAGAAACCCGCGTTTTCACGGGACCGGTGCTCAATGTGTTAAAATATCTTGTTTATCTTAAAATACGAAAAAGTTTCAAATTTACTCGCATCTTTGTTGCTGCAAACAGACAAATTTTGATTTATTCGTATTTCGTATTCGGGTACATACGTCCCATACGCAAATATAGGAGGAAGTAGGTAAACGTTTAGCTGAAGAAATTAACTACGAAACTAAGTTATTTAATTTATCGTTGAAATGGATGGATTTTTTCAGATCTATATATATAGTTAAATTTGTCATTAAAAATACATTCTCCATTTATGCCATGATTTTATAATTTGCGAGATATTCGACCAAGGATATGTCGCCATTAGAGTCATTAAAGTTTGAATGATTTAAATGGATAAAAAAGGAACTGCTTCATAATCGATTTACAATGAATCACAATGCATTCTACTCGAATTAAGTGAATTATGTATTCAAATATTTTTAATGTTTCAAACCTCTGGAAATAGGACGTCGCTAATGTTCATTAATCTGTCCTTCGGTAATATTCGTAGAGTTATCTTCATCAATTCCTGAAACTGATACCTCTCTGCATTATCTACGATTCTAGTAATATAACCAAATTTTACTCTCATTAATCTAGGAATGGGTGTCGCAGGAATAGAGCTTTTCTTTAACTTAGTAATATTTATTGTTTTAATTACAATACAGCTCACTACACAACTAGCAACTCTCACTTACAGGACTCTCTTTTGTGTAGAAGACTTTAATGAAGAGGCGTTTAGGTCTCATTTAGGGGTGGATGTTTAACACTAGATTGCCGGAGGTTGGATATATACCTATTTTTCCTGAAACGAGTCAATTTGACTGAAACATCAAAATTGAAGTTATTAAAAAAAATATAAAATTTCGTTTTAAAGAAACTTCATACAAAACAATTTTTACATATATATCCTGTTTTCAAAATACATTTTCCGCAGATTTTTGCGAGGCAATACGACCCTAATTCGACAGGGTTGGGTGACGGTGCTTGGGATTCGCCTAACAAGGGGCCTGTCTCAACGTAAGTCCGCACGCGTGGTACCCTTGGACCTCGGTGGGCTAAGGGACCATAAACTAGCAAATTGACAAGTTTGAAGATGAAAACTCTCGCATCAGATTGTTCACAAAAAATTTGTATGCACAAGAAATAAGTTATGCTTGTGCAAAACGACCAACTTTAGAAATATTGAATGAGTCAATTTGACTCACATCCGTCAAAATAGATATAGCATATATGGATTTTTGGAACTAAGGAGCGGAGAGAGGAAGGAATTAGTTAGAAACACATTTTATAATTCTATGAAAAACTAACATATGTTTTAAACAAAATTATTTAAATTTTTCTATACGTATAGCAATAAAATCGTAAATGAGTCAAATTGATTCGCTCCGGCAATGTAGTGTTAAATAATTTGGGTCCTTATGCCTATCGTCTTAAGGGCGATTCATTGACCCTTGTGCAGGGGATTTTAATAAGTAGTCGTTTTGCTGCTAGGTAACTGTTTTATTCCGTTCTATTGTGATAAACCCCTCTGATTTCACCCTCATCCTTTACCTCCCAAACTATCAACTTCCTGCATAGTTATCTGGCGCCATACCCAAAAATAGATTCCTTATCCTCAAATTTAACCCTCTTCACACACGCTGCGTTCCGATTTCCCACGCCGCTAGACATCTTATCATAGAACCAACCCTCTTCCTAAACATCCCATCTCGATTATCCTATTTTAAACCTAATCTCGAACACCCTACCTCCGTTTCCCACGCCACACTTAAGAAGTATCACGAAAACCACTTATCACCAATAATCGTAAATATCCCTTTCCCACTCCCTGGAACCACCCCCCAAAACACTCATATATAAAAACCGACCAAATTAGAAAATAAAGCAGTCTCAAGCATACCACCAAACCAAACGGAGTTTCGTATAACCTCTACTCGCGAGTTGTACATGTCACTACGGTACCTTACAACCGCGCTATTGGTAAAGACCTATTGATACTAAGGTACAATAGGTACGAACCCTTAAACATTTCTACACTTTATCGTCATCGGGAGTTGTCTAAACTCAAAACTCCTTTCACGTGACACTATCCTCGTAGGCGAATGCGTCAAAAATGCATCCGCTGTAGTCTTATAGGGCGTGTTTCCTCTCCGTGGCCTCGTCTTCACGCGTGGGTAGCCTCTTCCGTTGAACTCTGGTCCAGATTTCCGAGCTTGGCGTCTAAACATCCCCATCTGTGACCGTTGTCCTTGGACCTGGGCAATGTCTTCCCAGAACTCCAACAAAGGGCTTTCTTCCGTCGGAAGACAATGGATAGCGGTGAAAGTTGCCCATATTTGACACTCTCTTGATACTTTCTTCTCTCTGATACTCCCCTTCTGGTACTCTTCTTTACTGTGCGTTCGAGAAAAGAAGTGTAAGTAATCTTTTGTGGGCAAAAGAGAATCCCTTTTATCAAGAACTCGCAAAAAAGCAGAAACTTTTGGTTCATATTTTATCCAAGTTTTCAAACCTTTCTCTTCAAGCTCTCAGGAATTCGCAGTTGAACTAGAAAAATATTTACAGGCACCTTACCAATTGTCTCCTCCTATCTCACCGTTCACTCATCGGGAGGTTCAACTAACGATAGCCAACATAAACCCTAAAAAAGCTCCGGATCACGACCGAATAATCGGCAAGATGGTCAAGGAACTTCCGAAGAAATGCATTTCGTTATTGACGTCAACCTTTAATGCAATACTACGTCTGGGTCACTTTCCCACCCAGTGGAAAGTGTCCCATGTTATCGTAGTGAACAAACCTGGAAAACCAGAACATGAAATAGCATCATATCGTCCCATTAGTCCTTTACCAATCCTTTCAAAATTATTTGAAAAATTATTTCTTAATCGTCTCGAACCGATATTGATAGACTTGGATATTATTTCCGAACACCAATTCGGATTTAGAAGATACCATTCAACTAAACAACATGTCCATAGACTGGTGGACTACATAAGGTTAGACCTAGAGAAAAAAAGATACTGTTCCGCAGTCTTCCTGGACATCAAGCAAGCCTTTGACAAAGTTTGGCACGTTGGCCTCCGCTATAAATTAAAAAAACTACTCCCACATTCATACTTTACGGTTCTACAATCGTACCTAGCCGATAGGAAATATAAAATTAAATTCCAGGATGTAATCACTCCAGCCTATAAAATCCACTCAGGTGTGCCACAGGGAAGCGTTCTAGGACCGATACTATATCTCATCTACACTTCAGATATACCAACCACTCCAAATGTCACAACAGCCACGTTTGCAGATGACACGTCAGTCATGGCCTCACACAATGATCCCCTGGAAGCAACCAAAGTTCTTCAAGAGCATCTGGACAATTTATCATACTGGTTTAAAAATTGGAACATGCGAGTAAACGAAAAGAAATCTAAACATGTGACCTTCACCCTACGCAAGCAAACATGTCCTCCAGTTAAGATGAACAACATTGTAATACCCCAAAGCGACTCGGCTAAATATCTTGGAATGATCCTGGACAGAAGAATGACATGGAAAAGACACATCCAAACCAAATGTAAGCAGCTGAGGCTTAAAATGAAAAAACTGTATTGGCTGATCGGTAATCGCTCTAAACTAAAGATGGAAAACAAGCTACTATTATACAAGATCATCCTCAAGCCTGTCTGGACTTATGGTATACAGCTATGGGGCACGGCCAGCAACTCCAATATCAAGATCATACAGAGATTCCAATCTAAAACGCTACGTAACATATGTAACGCCCCATGGTACGTTACAAACGACGTAATACATCGTGACTTGGCTATACCTTTAGTAAAATGCGAAATCACCCAATTTAGCAAACGCCAAATAAGTCAGTTAACGTGTCACAAAAATCAATTAGCTAGAAAGTTGTCAAATCCAAATAAATCTCCATTTAGACTAAAAAGATTCGCTCCCCTGAACCTGGTACGTCGATTCTCCTAATAACTCTAACTCCATCATTGTACTACACATACTGCAAGTAATCAAAAAGGAACAGTCAGTCAAATAAAGAGCTTCAAAAAGAGAAGTCGAAACATTCATCTACTTCCTTATCCCTCGGTCATAAAAGGCACAATGTGTTTACATCCTCACTGCTGATACTCCCTTGATTACAGACAGTGACCACTATTGGTCGAGAACGATGATATTCGTCACCACCTTTGGCCAATAGAGATCATTGCCTGTGATCATGGGAGTGCCAGCGGAGTTGATCAGCCGTGAGGATGTAAACACGCTGTGCCTTCTTTTCTCGAACGCACTGTACTAATCCCTTGGCACCCCTTACTATACCCATGCACATATCACACACATACTGCACGCTTCTAAAAATGCAAACATTCCACGTGCATTCTAGGAACTCATTCATTCTTCTCGCGGTACTGATAATCTAGTCTAAACATCCTCTCCAACGCATCGATCCACTATCGCACCGTTCCAAACACTCATCAATCGAGCTGTCAACCGGTCTACTCATCAATACTATGCTAATGATATTTTGGACAAGTATCATCGATACTGTCTCCTGTCTTTTTCCATTGTTCGTCTTTTGGCGGGAGAAAACTCTTTAGTCGATTTATAGAAACACCACCTCGAGATTCAAGAATTGTGGACAGATGACGATGTTTAGACGCCATCAGGCGTCAGGATAGAAATTCGACTCAGAAGGCTACTCGCACTTAAAGACGAGGCTTCCCTACAAGATTGTGAGAGACACATTTTTGGGGCATTCGTTCACTAACCGAGAACGAAATACAATAATTATCGTGAAAGGAATCTTTATTTGGATGGCGTCACCCTGCATAGAGGTCTACCTTTGCTTCGAGGAACCGTCCAGCTTATCAATTCCCCAAGCTGGGTTGAGTGACGCAATAGGTTGTCATAGAACCTATAAAAACCTTGCCAAAGGATTCGACGGGACACACTTTTTGACATTCCACCGTGTGCACGCATTATAAAAGACCTCGAGCCTCTGTATATTTTATACCATTAACACGTTGACTGCTGCACGCATTTTGTGTGGTTTGCCCATGGTGCCAACGTGAATTTTTTATTATGCGATGCAATAATATAATAATATAATTTTTTATTATACGTCGAAATAATATTTACAACAGATAAGGTGAATTGTATTATCGTGTTTCATGCATTTTTCGTAGTGGGGTCACCGGTGACCCTCGAGACGCCGCAGACAATTTTTGCGATTTTCAATTATTTCAAACAGATGTGCTTCGGTTGCTATGCAGATACTCTGATTTCTTAGTCTTATTCTGTGCGCTCTGCAATCAAGTAAGTGCGTTTATTATATTTTGTCGCTTTACATAAATTTTTACTTTTATTCAAACCATAAAGTGGTACAAGAAATTGGCGATAGAACTATTACTGAATACTTGTGTTATAAATTCAGTTGTATTATACAAACAAGTAACTCGAAAAAATATTTCAATTTCCAATTTTTTATGAAATTAGCGATGTATTCAGTGAAGTGTTCTGATGTTGAAGATTGCATTTCATCAAACAATTGCGGACATAGAAACGTATATAAAGTATAATCAGAATCAAAAAGGTCCTTTTGATTTATTAACCCGATCTTACCACATTATTTAACAAGAAAGACTGTGTTTATTTTAATCTCCTACAAAATGGTAAATGAGATCAGAGATAATAGCCAGCAATTCTTGAAATAGACCCTCCCTTGATATTTTTGCATCGCAAACCCAACCATCCACGAATATTAGCGAAGGATCACGTATGTACATTCAGTGCTGGACAAAAATATGACACTGTCTATATTTTCGTACTCCATATATTTGAAAAACGAAAATGTACATTTACGGCACTTTGTAGGAAATCGCAAATCCCAGGAAAGCTCCAAAATTTGTAGGGGTCTGCTTTTAACCCTTTGCAGTAGAAGATTTTTGTGATGTAATGGAACAGTAATTCGAAGCTTTTCTTATATTTTAATTATCTCGCTGATACTTGTTATGCCGAAATAAAAGAAGAAAAGCATGTGTTTGGGTGAGAAATGAACGAATAGAATTATTTTATTTCGATATCTCGTGTGTAGTTATTTTTAATATAATTATTGTCCCTTATTCGATATTTAAATTTAATATTTAAACTTATCTTTTCAATATAAACCATCTCCAGAACGCGTGTGCAAAATTTCGAGTTAAAAGGAAACGCAACGCAAATGTTACGAGAGGAAACGTTAACATAAGCAAATTAGGTTGGACAAAAGTATAGGACAGTAATAAAAAATGGCACTTGTACGAAAATACTTAATCACACGTTAATTAATATTTCGTCAGGCATCCTTTTAATTGTATAAAACATCTAGCAAATTTTTAGGTAGTGTGTTATATAATTTTTTAATACGATTTTTTGGTTCTTTCGAACTGCTTAGCTTGACCGAGTTTCGATTCAGATTATTCGAACCGAGTCGATTAACAGTCCTATTTACCATCCTAACATGATGTCGTTTTTCAGCTAATGGTGTTCAAATGCTCGAATAAAATGACTCGACTGATACTCGGTTCGAATGACCAAACCGAGACGTTCGAATGGTTTTTGCCAATAAATATGGAAAAATTTATTCAGTTGCATAATGTGTAATAAAACGAGAATAAAGTCAAATTTAATAAAAATTATTATATCGTATTGTATAATTTATGATTCATTTCTGTAATTGGTAATCCAGTTACATCACAGGTAGATTCAAAATTGTTAAATTTAACCGTTCTTTTTCTAGATGTTGTGCTCAGGATTCTCATGGGAAAAGAGGATTACACGCGGAAGAAATAAAGCATTGCGTTCGACTGTGGAGCAGTTGCATTGCAAGTGAGGCAGAACGGAAAGTCTAAAAAAGGAAATACATAAAAGGAACGCTAGAGGCGCTTGTGTCGCCTCCACTGTCAACTCTAGGGAGATTATATTCCCAGCACTAGTGCCTTTGGATTAAACTGCCTTTTCTCATGGTTCACACCTGGGTCTTCGGTTATTTCTATTATTTATTAATGATATTTCCGAATGTTTTATATATTGCATATTTTTATTGCTCGCGGATAACCTCGAAATATCTCATGCTATTAATTCTTCTCGTAATATATTTCGTACAATCTAACCTTACATACATCTGACCTTGTTAGATGAATAAACCATCAATAAATCAGCATCGGTGGTAGAACCAAAGAGAGGGTGATTCTACACGAAGAAACAAATCGAAAATAAAGAATAAAATTTTTTCGTTTCAAGCTTTGTTGCCGAGAATATTGACTTTGAATATTCTGTTAGGTAACTGTTTAGTCATTTATAGGTGTTTATCTCTGTACATTAAATAAAATACAAACCAGTTAACTTTCCCTTTTGATCCCTTATTCATCCGTACCGCTCTATTGCTCACTCCAACCCCGACTTTTCCTGCATCATCCCTAAGTCATTCAAAATCAGGCATTTTTGTGTCAGTGACATTGTTAAAAGATCTGATACGTACGAAGGCAAAGAAGGTGCATGCTTATGATGAGAAAGAAACGACTTTAATATAGATGACTACCCTTGCATCCCTATTTAAAGCCAGATCTATTTCATTCTATACACACGCTTCCTCCCTCAATCATTCTACAGACATTCACCTCGTCAAAGCCGATACCGCTGTTTATTATTTGATGGAGTCCTTCGCCCTTCGCCACTCCACATTATTTTATACCAATAAATATTTCCCCCATCCAATCTATACATAATCAAGATAAATGAATCGAGACATAACCAGTTTAATTATTAGAAAATATATACAGTGCCGGATAAAAGTATTGGCACAGCATGGTTGTGGTGGTACAAGTGCTTATAACTACTAAACAAATTGATTTGAAGGAAAAAATTTTTGATATATTCATTTATTATCTATTCTAATTTTATTACATAGTAGAAGCAATAATATAAATACATTGATTCACGAAACAATAACAAAAATGTATTTATCGAACATTTTATGGGTGGACAAAAGTATTGGCACACGATGCTAAATGTAGTATATCCGCATTTGTTTGAAAAATTTCCGATCGTCATTTTAAAATCTAGTTAGTTGACACCTCCATTTCATTTTTAACAACAATCATCCTAAATTTCAATCGTTTAGCAACAGGGAAAGCAAGAAAAAGTAATAATATCAAGAAAAGCGAAAGAAACGACAAGTGAAGAGAGAAAAATAATACTAAATTTGTATAAAATGCAAAAATCTTACAGCGAAATATTACTAATTGTTGTAACTCTGATGTACGATAGAATCATCCTCTTCCCGATCGTACTACCGTTGCTGGGACACCCTGTATATACACGGTGGGTCACCACATACTATCATTTAGATATACGTCATTATTATCACGCATAGCGAAAAATATTTTGGGATGAATTTAAATGGTTTCGAAAGAGACATATTTTGATGGTACAAGTTTTTTTGTAAATGGATGTGTAAAGGACATATGAAGGTCATTAAAATTTTTTTAAATAGAATCGTATATTTTTTATTATATCAGTTGATGCCCCTTCATATTGTTTACAAAAAAGTATTAACCTATTTATGTTAAAAAATCATTATTTTTACGAGAGAGTTTACGAGATATTTTAATTTTATTGTCTATTTACAGAAAAGGTTAGGTTAGTATATACAGTATCAGTCATTTTTCTTTCACTGAGATTCTTTTTATCCTAATTTTTCGTTTAATTAATAAATAATCTTTATATGTGTAAAGTCGAAGGAGGTTGAGAAGGTACAAAACCACACATATGGAGTCGCTGAAGTTTAAATAAATAATAATGCTATATTTAAAAGTAACGAAATGAGCTTTTCGCTTATTATAATTTTAAGGTTAATTGTAATTTTATTCAGACACGCTCTAAATGCTGGCTAACTCTTATCTCAGCTGACCTACAATCTCTAACACACGGCTGACACAGGTCAACTAACACTAAAAGTGTCCTACGTATCAAGCTATAAAATTTTGTTTATTATATAAAATACAAAGAAAAAGGAATTCAAGATTTTAAGACATTATAGTAGGCACTCACCAAGAGGAAACTAAAATATTTAGTCAACATATTACGTTGCTTTTAAAATCGATGCTTTCAGTGCAAAATAAAGTTATATAATTTTTGAAAATAATTTTATAACGATTTTGTAGCTAATGTGCCTAATTTGTTTAACCAGAGTAAATAACGTAATAGAATTATTTACAAAAATAAGCGGAAAGTATACGTATACGTGTTGCATGATACAGAACGAGACAGAATTTCATGTTTTACTATGATTTTTGTTCGTATTAATAATAATGTTTTTCGGCAAAATGGTTGTTGCGAAATATGATTAATTAATATACTTTCACATCAATTTAATGCGTTTAAATTTGATGCATTGTCACGAGACGTGTTTAAATTATTCGTAAACACAGAATTATATTTTACCTGGAAAATGATTTTATAATTTATATCGATTAAACGTTTTGAATTACCATAAGCATAGCTGAGTATAATAATAATTAGTATCATCGATTCTTAGACTTTTAGTATTAAAATCTTTCATTATTCATCAATTTGTGCGATACGATACAGTTGCATGTATAAATATAATATAAATTAAAAATCTAATAATTGACCTAGGAACAGTAAAAATTAATAGTTATCGATATAACTCTTCGATTCTTCAATTATTTAACTATATTCCAAATCTTTTCTCGCTGATATCACATAATTCTACAAATATTTATGAAATATTTGCTTAACTCCTATTCGATACTATAATATCGCGTTTAACCAGTCGCAAATTTTTCGTACTAAACCCCATGAAGATGAATTACACTAGAATTAGACTAAAGTTATACTTCACGTATTTTAACGTGCGAAAAATTGATATAATGTTATCGCAAATAAAATAGGTACACGGAAGCTAATTAAACTTAAATAATTCAGAGTAAACATCGTTCCTAACTAAATCATATTCACCTTTCACACGATTATGATAACTTCGATTACCATGAACCCGAAACAATGGTCCCAACTAGGAGTTCCCTGTTACGGCCACAGCTCTAACCTTGACAACCGTAATTATTAGACTACGTAGCCCAAGTTGTCAGCGTAGCCAAGTAATTTCGATGGCCATTAACATTTGTGCATGACCGTGTACATTCTCCTGGCAACTTTATTCAAAGTTCCGCCATGATTATGACAATGTTTTGAACAGGGAACTTACGTAAATACAAGCGCTTCCGCCTTGGCTTGTGGCAACAATTAACGCCGTTAGGAGTCTATTCGCGCTCATTAACGATCTTCCAGTCATGTGCAAGCTCCAAACGAAACTCCCAACTTCCCACTAGGCTTCTGATGTTTCCTTGTTCCCAAGAATTTAATACCACCGGCGAATAACAACTTTATTCAAGCGGTCCCGAACTTTTCAACTTCCACCATTTATCCTTCATTCCCGACGTCTCTCGAGCTTGTTCCGAAAATCTCACGCTATAGATATCGTGGGAAAAGACAAAATGGAGGAAGACAGATTGGAGCGATACCTGCGTCTAATGTACCGTGACGAGAAAAATGGAGCCTACGACCAAAACTTTTTGCAGAAGTTTATTTGAGTTAGCTGCAATGTAGTATACTTTATCACACTATTCGCAGTTACATGGTTTCCTTGACACGTTCTCTTCAGATTTACGCGTTTGTTATTGGTTTCTTTTTCTTCTTGCATTTTGCTTGCTCTTACGCCATTCGTTGGAAATGTCGCGAAAGCCACGTCCATCCAATATGAATATTTAAAATTCCTTTTTTCTTAGGTAGTACAGTGTACAATGTGAAAAGTTTTGCTTCTGGATATTGGTCTTATACAGTCCGTCACATAAGTATTCGTGACGAGTGTAGCAATCGACGCAT
>NW_016908018.1:0-4292 GCF_001483705.2 Eufriesea mexicana
AACATCTGGATCCTGTGTGGGGAGATTCCTAAATACCTTACGGAGTCCTCCACCATTTTGATACCCAAGAAGGACGGGGCCGTCCGATCCGTCGGACTTTCGGCCAATTACTGTCTCTTCCACCTTGGTCAGGACTTTTCATAAGATCCTGGTCAACCGCCTGTTAAGCTCCATTAAACTTGACACAAGACAAAGGGCCTTCAGACCGATGGACGGATGCTCCGAAAACATCTTCCTTATGGATTTCGCACTTAAATTTAGCAGGCAGTCTGTCAAGCCTCTTTAGATGGCCTCCTTGAATGTCGCCAAGGCGTTTGACTCGGTGGCCCATCCATCGATAATGGATACTCTACGAACAGCTGGTGTTCCAGAGTTGATGGTGAGGTACTTGACCGGGACCTATAAACACTCATTAACGCGGTTGCGGTGCGAACAGTGGGAGTCCACCCCATTAATCGATCTTGTGGGGTGAAGCAAGATCCCCTTTCTCCCATATGCTTCAACTTGGTTATCAACCGTCTCCTGTCAAGAATTCCACCGGATCAGGATCAGCAGTACCATCTTGAACGCTGCCTGCTTCGCGGATGACCTAGCCTCTTTGCCACAACTTCGGCGGGTCTCCAGGCGATGATTGACGTCACTGCCGATTACCTGTCGAGTTGTGGCCTTAACATCAACTCGGCCAAGAGCTTCACAGTGGCGCTGAAAAATGTCCCTAAAGCTAAGAAGACCGTGGTCGACGGGGGAGAGACATTTCGGTGTCTTGGCGCTCCACTTCCAGCACTAAGGAAGTCCGATGAATGGAAATACTTGGCCCCTTCACACCTAAGGGGCGCATGACGAGTCGTCCTCTTGATAGACTCAAAGAAGATCTAAGCACCCTCTCTGCTGCACCTGTAAAGCCAAAGCAGTACACGTGCTTCGCACGGCTGTACTTCCAAGTTTTCATTACCTCCTGGTACTGGGCCAAACCAACATCAGTTTACTGAGCAAAATGGATCGGGTAACAAGATCCTACGCCCGTAAGTGGTTAGCGCTCCCCCACGACGTGCCTACTGCCTACTTCCATGCCTCTGCCAAGGACGAGGGACGTCTTATCGTTGGGTGGTACCTCTGCACCGTAGGAGCCACCTCTTGAACCTTAAGATCCTCGAAGACAGTGAGCCTCCTGAGGCGATGAAGAGATTCGTCGATCAGGAGGTGGGACGTGTAGAACTACGACGTCTCAGGGACGGCTCTAATCCTATTACCACCATGGACGAGTGCAGGAAGCGTTTCGCGGCGCTCCTGTACAGATCCAATGACAGCGCTCCTCTGAACGGTTCCGATCGCGTGCCTCAGCAGCATCGGTGGGTCAATGATGTCGGCCCTCTTTCTTTCTGTGAGGGACTACATCAACTTAAATAAGCTCAGAATTAACGCCATTACATTAAAATCTCGAATGACACGAGACTGTGTTCGTGACGTGCACTGTCGGGCTGGCTGTGGACACGCTGAAACGCTGCAGCATGTGCTCCAGACATGCGAGAGAACGCATAGTGCGCGAATAAAGCGCCATAATGCCTGTCTCGACTATCTGTACAAGCGTGCTGGTCAAGACACCGAGATCTTTAAAGAACCTCATTTTAAAACACCTGAGGGTCAGAGGAAGCCCGAACTCATTGTCAGGCTTGACGACAAAGTCATCGTCGTCGACGCCTTGATTGCGGGCAAACGTGCTAACCTCAATCTATCACACAAAGCAAAGATCTCAAAGTACCAGGGACTCCCTGGTCAGGTTATGTCGAGATATGGTGTACGCAGTGCTGTGTTTTCATCTGTGACACTATCCTCTCGCGGTGTCTGGAGCGGGGAGTTGTTCAAACCGCTTCACTCCTTCGGCCTGCTGGTGAAGGACGATGCAAAAGTAATATAACAACGCGGGTATTAATAGGTGGAATGATCATCTTGTCCTCCTTCAATAGATCGACAATAAGCCGCTGCCGCTGAGGGCCTGGCGTGCTTGGTTAAGTCCTCTAAAAATTCGCTGTCGCCTGTCGTAATGTAGAGGGGTTTTAGTGGGTAGGTTCTCTTGTCGAGGAGGCCCACACTACCAGTGCCATTATTGGTGCTGGCGTGCGTAACTGCGCTTACCCTCTTTTTCAAGTCGATTTTTGGTTTTAAAATACTATTCCTAATTTTCGGAATGTTTGTCATGTCTAACAACAACACGAAACGCCAGATGGCAAATCCCAGTACTGCTGGAACACTAACAACGATGAATAGAGATGCCCGGCGTATGTTCAAGTATAACACCGAGAAGCACAACAATGCATCATCCACACGACATTGGGCTGATGAGCCTGAGGAACCGAGGGATCACGTCCAGCTGATCATGGAAAATCCACAAAGAGATCTCAAATTTTTAAGAAGATTGGAAAATCAGCTCCTGTGAGACCAGCACTGATCAAGGACCCAGAGGAAGCATCCCTGGTCCAGAAGACCGGATCAGAACAACTTAAGGACGAGCCGTTATGGCAAGACGGGCCCTATACCGGAACTCAACCGATTCAACGCCTCCATGCACAAAATTTGGACTTTTCTACATTTCCATTACTCTGCGAATGAGTATATTGCGATCTGGAAGCTGAAAACCCTCGCTTACGTAGGGAGGTACCCTTCTGTGCCTTCCAGCATGTTTATACGAGTGTATCGAATGCTGTAGAGATAAAGGGCAGCGAGGTGTACGCTGCAAGGGAGTGGCGACCCTTCTTATCCGAGCTGGAGGAGGGGGGGGGGGGGGCTGATGCCCTATGGGTGATGAACGAAGGAGCGAAAAATTCGGGGAAGTAATGAGGGAAAGGGGCTTCAGTCCCTTTCCTGACCGAAATAAGGTGGGTACTTAGTGCCGCAACTCCTTAGCCCATATCTAGGGCAGTACTCGTCATGAACATCTGACATACAGTGGGCCAAGGAGGAAATAACAATAAGCTCGCCGCCTGATGGGGTCACTAGACCTCCCTGGTGGATTTGCACTCACGACTCTGGCACAAATTAAGGTCATATGTAGCTAATGACTGGAAAAGACGACGAGAAAATAAAAATTGATTGAAAAATGGAAAGCGAAGAAGAAGCCTCGGACACGGGGACCCCTGACGCTGGAGCCCCCGTGGCGGACTTGTCCGCTATGGACTGCAGGGTTATTGTTGACGAATCCGGCACTTCTAACGGACCTGATTTTGGGCAAAGCATAAACATGCGCCTTTGGGCGGGCAGATCCAATGTGGATTGTGTTGGAAAATAAAAGGAATATACAGTTCCTACAGGAGGCCAAATTCCAAGAACACGTTAACAGGCAGCATCCCAAAAGGATCACTACCTAGAGGTGCGCTGCGTGCCTGAAAAGCTTCACGCCTGCAGATGTCACATCAAAAAATGCAAAAAATCAATGGATGACAGGGATGCTGAACCTGATAAAGCCCATAAATGCGGCTTCTGTGGGAAATCGTTTGAAACTAAAAGGGGACTGTCGACGCATGAAAGACACCTCCACCCGGAAGTTAGAAATGAAAAAAGAAGCACAAGCCAAAATAAGGGTAAACCAGGCAAGAAAGGCATCGACATGGACGGATGAGGAGGTTGCCCTGTTAACCGATCTTAATGAAAGGTACAGGCATCTTCCTCGCCCAAATGTTAAAATAAAAGAATTCTTGCCTGGTAAGACCCTTAAGCAGATAAGCGACAAAAGGAGGGCGTTGCCCGCCCAGGACACGATGAGCTTGGCCGAGGAGGACGAAAGACTAGAGAGGCTGGACTCTAGTTCGTCCTCCAACTTCTACAAATCGACCCAGGATCAAACCGATGACCTCCTAAGTGACGAAGGAAATGATTGGATGGAATCACTCAGGAGATATACTTGGCTCACTCCGTGGATGAAAAAAGGGATTTCATCGAATTAGATAAAGAGATCCAGGAGTGGGCCAGCAATCCTGGGGGGGTAACTGCTAATATCGAGCGGTGGATCGGTATATATACAGATAAAATCATACAAGGCACAGAGGAGAAGCTTTCCAGAAATATTAAAGAAACAAGAAACAAAAGCAATAAGAAATCAAACGCGCACACCCGATGGAACAGCTTCTTCTACGCTCGATACCAGTTGTTGTACAAAAATTGCCCCAGGATACTGGTCGACATGGCCGTCGCTGGAAAGTTGATTGAGGCAAGGGAGCGCACCAAGTTCCCTGATAAGGCTGAAATAGAGAGCCTCCATGGGGTAGAATGGCGTCTACTCAGGTCTACCGAAACTCGGA
>NW_016908018.1:4954-7231 GCF_001483705.2 Eufriesea mexicana
AGGAGCTAAAAGGAGTCCTCTTGGGTATCCTAACCAGGATCTTCAACATCTGGATCCTGTGTGGGGAGATTCCTAAATACCTTACGGAGTCCTCCACCATTTTGATACCCAAGAAGGACGGGGCCGTCCGATCCGTCGGACTTTCGGCCAATTACTGTCTCTTCCACCTTGGTCAGGACTTTTCATAAGATCCTGGTCAACCGCCTGTTAAGCTCCATTAAACTTGACACAAGACAAAGGGCCTTCAGACCGATGGACGGATGCTCCGAAAACATCTTCCTTATGGATTTCGCACTTAAATTTAGCAGGCAGTCTGTCAAGCCTCTTTAGATGGCCTCCTTGAATGTCGCCAAGGCGTTTGACTCGGTGGCCCATCCATCGATAATGGATACTCTACGAACAGCTGGTGTTCCAGAGTTGATGGTGAGGTACTTGACCGGGACCTATAAACACTCATTAACGCGGTTGCGGTGCGAACAGTGGGAGTCCACCCCATTAATCGATCTTGTGGGGTGAAGCAAGATCCCCTTTCTCCCATATGCTTCAACTTGGTTATCAACCGTCTCCTGTCAAGAATTCCACCGGATCAGGATCGGCAGTACCATCTTGAACGCTGCCTGCTTCGCGGATGACCTAGCCTCTTTGCCACAACTTCGGCGGGTCTCCAGGCGATGATTGACGTCACTGCCGATTACCTGTCGAGTTGTGGCCTTAACATCAACTCGGCCAAGAGCTTCACAGTGGCGCTGAAAAATGTCCCTAAAGCTAAGAAGACCGTGGTCGACGGGGGAGAGACATTTCGGTGTCTTGGCGCTCCACTTCCAGCACTAAAGAGGTCCGATGAATGGAAATACTTGGCCCCTTCACACCTAAGGGGCGCATGACGAGTCGTCCTCTTGATAGACTCAAAGAAGATCTAAGCACCCTCTCTGCTGCACCTGTAAAGCCAAAGCAGTACACGTGCTTCGCACGGCTGTACTTCCAAGTTTTCATTACCTCCTGGTACTGGGCCAAACCAACATCAGTTTACTGAGCAAAATGGATCGGGTAACAAGATCCTACGCCCGTAAGTGGTTAGTGCTCCCCCACGACGTGCCTACTGCCTACTTCCATGCCTCTGCCAAGGACGAGGGACGTCTTATCGTTGGGTGGTACCTCTGCACCGTAGGAGCCATCTCTTGAACCTTAAGATCCTCGAAGACAGTGAGCCTCCTGAGGCGATGAAGAGATTCGTCGATCAGGAGGTGGGACGTGTAGAACTACGACGTCTCAGGGACGGCTCTAATCCTATTACCACCATGGACGAGTGCAGGAAGCGTTTCGCGGCGCTCCTGTACAGATCCAATGACAGCGCTCCTCTGAACGGTTCCGATCGCGTGCCTCAGCAGCATCGGTGGGTCAATGATGTCGGCCCTCTTTCTTTCTGTGAGGGACTACATCAACTTAAATAAGCTCAGAATTAACGCCATTACATTAAAATCTCGAATGACACGAGACTGTGTTCGTGACGTGCACTGTCGGGCTGGCTGTGGACACGCTGAAACGCTGCAGCATGTGCTCCAGACATGCGAGAGAACGCATAGTGCGCGAATAAAGCGCCATAATGCCTGTCTCGACTATCTGTACAAGCGTGCTGGGTCAAGACACCGAGATCTTTAAAGAACCTCATTCTAAAACACCTGAGGGTCAGAGGAAGCCCGAACTCATTGTCAGGCTTGACGACAAAGTCATCGTCGTCGACGCCTTGATTGCGGGCAAACGTGCTAACCTCAATCTATCACACAAAGCAAAGATCTCAAAGTACCAGGGACTCCCTGGTCAGGTTATGTCGAGATATGGTGTACGCAGTGCTGTGTTTTCATCTGTGACACTATCCTCTCGCGGTGTCTGGAGCGGGGAGTCGTTCAAACCGCTTCACTCCTTCGGCCTGCTGGTGAAGGACGATGCAAAAGTAATATAACAACGCGGGTATTAATAGGTGGAATGATCATCTTGTCCTCCTTCAATAGATCGACAATAAGTCGCTGCCGCTGAGGGCCTGGGCGTGCTTGGTTAAGTCCTCTAAAAATTCGTTGTCGCCTGTCGTAATGTAGAGGGGTTTTAGTGGGTAGGTTCACTTGTCGAGGAGGCCCACACTACCAGTGCCATTATTGGTGCTGGCGTGCGTAACTGCGCTTACCCTCTTTTTCAAGTCGATTTTTGGTTTTAAAATACTATTCCTAATTTTCGGAATGTTTGTCATGTCTAACAACAACACGAAACGCCAGATGGCAAATC
>NW_016908019.1:0-5042 GCF_001483705.2 Eufriesea mexicana
CTGCTTGGCTCTGGGGAGGGCAACAATAGCGTTCGCGGCACGCTAAGTTGAGTTAGGTTACGTTTGGTTATGTTACGATTGACTTCGATAGGGGAGGATAACTTTGACTTTAGTGCTATATTCTGCTATTTGGTGTATTTCTGCGCCCTACTTGTCTCTAATATTTTCAGCTTGGCTGTGGGATGGCCATCAATTGTGGCCTCGGCACGTTACGTTGGATCAAGCTACGATCGGTTAGTTTGGGTTAGGCTAATTATGTTCAGCTTAGCATCAACTTTTTTGCTGCACACCGACATTAGGTGGATTTCTGCGCTCTACTGTGCTCTAGTATGTCCTGTATTGCTCTGTGAGGGTCAGCACTGGCAGTCTCGGCACGCTAGGTTGAGCTAGGTTGCGTTTGGTCATGTTACGATTGGTTAGGTTCGGAGAGGATGACTTTTACTTTAGTGCGTCAGCCTGCTGTTAGGAAAATTTCTGCTCTCTACAGTGCTGTAATATTTCCATCTTCGCTCTGGCATGGCCAGCAATAGTGGTCTCGGCTTGTTATTGTGAGTCATGTTACGTTCGGTTATGTTGGGTATGGCTAGGTTTGGTCAGCATAGTTTTAACTTTTGTGCTGTACACTGCAATTCGGTGGATTTCTGCGATCTACTGTGCTCTAGTATGTCCTGCTTGACTGTGTGGTGGGTAACAATAGTCTGCTCTGCACGATAGTTTGAGTCCGCCTATGTTTGGTTATGTTGAGTTAGTTTGTGTTAGGTATGGGTAGGTTAGACTTACCTGATATACACTGCGACTATACGGAAATTTGCCCCCTGCTCTCCACTGTTGTATTCCAATTGAATCTGGTGAACCAGAAATAGTGGTCGCGGCTCGAATGCTTGAGCTCTGTTACCAACTAAACCAAACACATCCTAACAAAACCAAACGTAAAATAACCCAATCTAACGTGACGGGACGTATATTGCCGCCAGCCCCAAGCAGAACATGCTATTGGAGAGTGCGGTGCAGAAATCCATAGAATAGCAGTGTATAGCACAAAAATCAACGCTACCCTATCCCAATCTATCGAATGGTAACATAACCGATCGTAAAATAACTCAATCTGACGTGAAGCGACCACTATTACTGGCCTCCCCAGAGCCAAGCAGAACATATTAGAGGAGACTGGAGCACAGAAATCCATATAATCGCAGCGTATTTCGGAAAAGCCAAAGATATCCGAGCCTAACCCAGACTAACATAATCCAACCAAATGCAGCCAAGTTTAACATAACGTGCCGCGAACACTATTGCCGGCCACAATAGGGCTAAGCAGAATATAGTTGGGCACAGCAAAGCGCAGGGGTCCACCGAAAAGCAATGCATAGCACGGTGGGAGAGCCTATCCTTACCGTACTTAGCGCACCCTAACCAAGCCAAACGTAGCATATCTCAACCTAGTGTGTCGGGACCATCATTGCTGGTAACCCCAGGGCCAATGAGAATAAACTGGAGCACAGTAGAACGCAGAAAGTCACCAAATAGCAGTGTATAGCACAAAGGTCAAAGCTATCCTATCCTCACTTAGCCTAACGTAACGTAGCCAAACGTATTCTAATCCGACCTAAAGGGTCTGGACGACTATTGCCGGCCCTCCAGAGGCAAGCAGAGCATATTAGAGTAATGTAGATCGCAGAATACCCGTGTATAGGGCAAAAGCCGAAGCTATTCTCTCCTAACCTAACAAAACGTATCACAATCAAACGTAACGTAGTTCAACCGGACGCGGCGAGGGCTCCATTGCTGGCACCCCAGAGCGAAACAGCATATACTAGAGATCTGTACAGCATAGGACCCCTCCACATTGCAGTGTATAGCAGGAAAGCAACAGCTATCCGATCCGAACATAGCAAAGCCTAACCTGACCAAAGGTAACTCAACTCATGCTATCGTGCCGAGGCCACAATTGCTGGCCTCCGCAGAGCCGAAGAGAATGTACTTTAGCACCTTAGAGGGCAGAAATCCGCCGCATAACATAACCAAACCAAACGTTGCCTATTACAACATAACGTGCCGACACCACTAATGCTGCCCGCCCAGAGACAAGCTGAACATATTAGAGCACAGTAGAGTGTAGGAATCAGCCGAATAGCAGTGTATAGCGCAAAAGTCAAAGCTAGTCCCTACTAACCAAACCAATCGCTACGTAGCCAAGCGTAACCTATCTCAATATAACGTGACGCGACCGCACATTATGGCCTCCAGAGAGCAAAGCAGGTCATACTAGATCGCAGAAGAGCTCAGACATACACCGAATAGCAGTGTATAGCACAAAAGTCAAAGCTGTCCTAGCCTAACCAAAGCAAACACAGGATAACCAATCGTAACCTAACTGCAACTAACTGCCCTACACCACTATTGCTGACATCCGAAGAGCCAAGCAGGGTATACTAGAACACCGTAGATCTCAGAGATCCGCGGCGTTGCAGTGTAAAGCACAAAAGTACATGCAACCTAGCATAACCTGGCCTAACCGAAACAATCCAAAAATAGCCTAACTCTGCATAATGTGCCGAGACAGCTATTGTCTTTTCCAGTAACGAGCTGAATATAGCAGTTCACAGTGGAGCGCAGAATTCCACCGAATAGCAGTGCATAGCTCAAAAGTCGTAGCTATCTTCTCATTACCTAACCTACAGTAACATAACCAAACGTAACCTTACTAAATACTACGTGCAGCCACCACTATTGCTTGCCACCTCAGGGTCGAGTAGGGTACAGTAGAGCAATGCAGAGCGAAGAAATACAGGGAATAGCTGTTTACATCGCAAACGTCGTAGCTATCCTATCCTAACCTACCCAACCGTAATAAAATCAAGCGTAACCTAACCTAACCGAACGTACCAGGACTAATATTACTGGAATCCCCAGAGCAAAGCAGAAGACACCAGTGCACAGCAGAGCGCAGGAGGCCAGGAAATAGCTGCGAATGGCACAAATGTCAATGCTACCTTAACCGAACCTGACAAAGCCGAACCCAGCCAAACGTAGACTAACTAAACGTAACGCGCCGTGTCTACTATTGATGGCGCCACGTCGCCAAGCAACACACATTATAGGAGAGCAGAGCGCAGGAACCCATATCATCGCAGCGTAAAGATCAAAATTCAAAGGTATTCTAACACAACCTGACCTAAGTTAACCTAACCAATCGTAGCCAAACTCAACATAACGTGCCAATACCACTGCTGCTGGTCCTCCCAAAGCGGAGCTGAACATATCAGATCTCAGCGGAGCACAGGAGTCCATCGAATAGAAGTTTATGGCACAAAAGTCGTAACTATCTTAGCCCAAGCTAACCAAACATAACATAATCAAACGTAACCTATCCCGACCTAACGTGCCCAGGCCACTATTGCTGACTTCCCCAGTGCCTACCAGAATACACTAAAGCAAGGCAGAGCGCAGAAATCCGCCGCATTGCAGTGTAAAGCACAAAGTCAAAGGTATCCTTTCCTAACCAGACCTAACCTGACCAAACCAAACGTAGCACATCACAACGTAAGTTGCCGAGACCGCTGTTGCTGACCTCCCTAGAGACAAACGACACATGATAGAGCAAAGTAGGGCACAGAAGCCCATAGAATGTCTGAGTTGAGCACAAAAGTCAAAGCTGTCCTAGATTAACCTAACCAAGCATACCACAGCCAAGCGTTACCGAACACCACCTAACAGCCATACGCCACTATTGCTGTCTTCCCAGCGCCAAGCAGAAAATACTAGATCACAATAGGTCACAGAAGTCCGCGGCGTTCCAGTGCAAAGCCCAAGAGAATAGGTAACGTAACCTAACGTGACAAATCCAAAACCATCCATGCGTAGCCTACCTCAGCACAAGGTGCAGAGGCAACTATTGCGGTCTTTCCCAGAGCCAAGCTGAACATATCAGATAACAGTGGAGCGCACAAATCCACCGAATACAAGTGTCTAGCACAGAAGACAAGGATGCCCTCTCCAAACCTATAAAATCGTTACATAGCCAAACGCAACCTAACTCAACCTACCGTGCAGCGGCCACTGCTGCTGGCCTCCCCATAGTCGAGCAGGGTGTAGAAGAGCACAGTAGAGCGCAGAATTCCACCGAATTGCAGTATATAGCACAAATGTCAATGCCATCCGCTCGTACCCAAACAACATGTAACATAACCAAACGTAGCCTCAACCAGCCTAACGCGCCGAAACCACAATGGCTGCCTTTCCCAGAGCCAAGCTGAAAACATTAGAGCAGAGAAGGGCGTAGGAATAAGCCAAATAGCAGTGTATATCACAATAGCCAAGGCTACCATGTCCTAACCTTTCCAAACGTTACATAGCCGAACGTAGCCTTATTCAAGCTGAAGTGCCGAGACCACTATTGCTGACCTCGCCAGAGCCAAGCGTAGCATATTAGAGCACACTGTAGCGCAGAAGTTCACCGAACTGCAGTATATAGCACAATAGTGAATGCTATCCTCTACTGCCCAAACAATATGTAAGACAACCAAACGTAGCTTATATCAAACTAACTTGCCGGGACCACTATTCCTGGCCTCCGCAAGGTCGAGAAGAGTATAGTAGAGCACAGTATGGCGCAGAATTTGATCGAACAGCAGTGTGTACAACGAAAGTCAAAGTTATCCAAACCTAACCCATACGAACGTAATCTTGCCGAATGTTGCATAACTCAGCCTAACGTGCCGAGACCATTATTACTGGCCACGCCAGGGTAGAGCAGAGTATAGTGGAACGCAGTGTAGCCCAGAGGTCCATTGAACACCAGTGTTGAGCACAAAAGGTGAAGCTATCCTAGCCTCATCCAACCAAACCTAACCCAACCAAACGTAATCTGACACAACCTAGCGCGCCACGACCACTATTTCATGCCTCACCAGAGCAAAGTAGAGCACATTTGATCACAGCGGGGCGCAGAAATCCACCGAGCCGAAGTATATAGCACAAACGTGGAAACAGTCATAGGCTGACATAACCAAACATGTGATAACCGAACGTAACATAACTCC
>NW_016908020.1:0-4270 GCF_001483705.2 Eufriesea mexicana
AGAGATAAAATACGATTTCCATTTATTTTCAAATCGATGACACGAACTTGCGAGTACAACCTACGTCGTGTATAAAAACATACGCGTGTAAAAGTGACATATTACATCATATATACGTAAATCCAACAAAAATTGTTTCAAACTATACATGTAATTACACCTGGCGCATTATGTACGTAATTGTACGGATGTAGAAAATAAGTGGAAAATGTGCTGCGAATTTCCTCGCACGGGGATTTCACCTTCCGGAAGATGTAATTTGAATATTCATCCGGCGCAGCGAACGTGCTCGCCCAGAATGCTCGTTACTCTCGCAATTCCGGCACGGGCGACATTATACAAAGGATTAATTCGTCTTCAGGCTAACGGGGAAAAATATGCCGGCTATATGGGTCGCTTTGAAATTATTTACCGGCTAATTCCAAATTCCCCGTGTTTTCGAATTAAGCATATATCGTAATCCGGCTTCAAAAAATACGATTTTTTTTTTTTGCATTTTCTCGAAGGGTACGCCCCCGAAAATATCCCTGTAAAAGGATTTGCTCGAATTCGTGAAATTGGAGAAGTTATAGGCGTTTAAAGTGCGGAGTACAGGCACTGTACAACGGGTAACGAAAACTTCAAACGCGTTTTTCTCGAAACCATATTTTTCGCACTGGCTGACGGGATATCTCGCGTTTTAGTTGACCGATTGACTCGAAATTTGGAGCAGATCTTTATTGGATGTACCTTTATCAGGTGAATCACGGATTTCAAAATTTGACGTATTTTTCTGTTTTCGTTTACCACCCAAAGACCAAAGCACAAGGAAAATTGATATTCGAACTTCAAAATGCTGTCATTTTTTTAATTTTTCGAAATTTGACTGTCACGATGGTTCAAGTTATAACTGTGTTTATACTAATTAAGACGCTTTTTAGTTTTTTCATTTCGGATAATCAGGTGGTCTGGAATCACGTTGGCCATACGAGCCTGTTTTTAAAAACCTGATTTACCTAAGGCTACATAATTTCTACAATTTTCAATAATTTCGTTTGAAAAAAATTGGAAATATTCTCTAAATATAAATAAATCTAGGTGCGAAAACTGCATATCGAAATGTATTGTCGTTTCCTTAGAAGAAAATCCCAAAGAAGTCAATTTTTATTGGCTGGATTACAGGAATAACCCCTTAACAGCACGACTAACGTGCCACCATAAGACCGAGGTGTGCTATTTTCTCGATGTACATATACTGGGTGTCCTAAATTTCACGCGAGAAATAATTGTGATAAAAAAAAACAGGTTTTTAATTAAAAATTGCAAATATTGTTCAATAATGAACATGCATTGTTTTTCGGTATAGTGCTCCATTTTGAATAATCCTGAACTGTCAGCTGTCACTATGTCCAGTTTTTTTTTTTATTGGCAGCACTTTACCGCACAAATGGCGCAAAATTCAAATTCTGCGCGAATTTCGGGACACCCTTTGTGAGAAGGAAAAGTCTAAAATTCGAGAACTAAATGGAAAAATTAAATCGTGGAACGAATACTGAAAATCTTTCTTCTTTCATTTCTTTCTCGTATTTTTCGCTATTTGTAAAACGTTTCTATGCAGTTGGTGGAATTGGATATCGCGTAGGATTGAAACGTCAGGCAATACTTATTGATCTACCTGGATCACCTAGGGCAGTGAATATTTTCAACTGCGAAAGTTATTTCTAAATTCATATTCCAGTCTTTCACTGACTTTAACGTTTGATATTAGATTTTTTATTTAAGATTTGCGAATGAATTTTAATTACACTGTCATCAAGTAAAAATTGAAGAAATTGTTATTGAAAATTAAGGTATAATAATTTTTGAATATCGAAGGGGATGCTTTTGATACGGATAGTTTGATGGATAATCGAAATCTGTATATTTCAGCTGCTGACAGGTTTAATTACCACGCTGTGCCAATTTCTGCAGCTGCAATCAGAGTCGGGTATATTTCGATGCGATTGTTCGGTGTCGTAAAGTCGAATGACACTGAAACTCCTTAATCACAAGTTTCAGAGTCTAATATCCTTAAGAGGATACGATGAGTATAAAGCCAGTGGTTAAGTTAGGCTGATCCTGTTTGGAAAAACATGGTCAACAGATTTACCAGCTTTATTGCCTACGAGGCTAGTCTTGATAGGGATTAATTTTCAATTTGACGTCATCATTATTGCTAGGGAGTTAATTCAACTTCGAGTAACCACTATTGCTAGGGAGTCAATTCGACTGCAAATTGCCACTAATGCTAGGGAGTCAATTCGAATTTAAGTCACCACTATTGCTAGGGAGTGAAATTTTAATTCGACTTCGAGTCACCACTATTGTTAGGAAGTCAATTCAAATTCAAGTCACCACTATTGCTAGGATATCAAATTTCAATTCGATTTCGAGTCACCACTATTGCTAGGGAATCAAATTTCAATTCGATTTCAAGTCACCACTATTGATAGAGAGTCAATTTGATTTCTAGTCACCACTATTGCTAGGAAATCAAATTTCAATTCGATTTCAAGTCATCACTATTGCTAGGGAGTCAAATTTCAATTCGACTTCGAGTCATCACTATTGCTAGGGAGTCAATTCGACTTCGAGTCATCACTATTGCTAGGGAGTCAATTCGAATTCAAGTCACCACTATTGCTAGGGAGTCAAATTTCAATTCAATTTCGAGTCACCATTATTGCTCGGGAGTCAATTCGACGTCAAGTCACCACTATTGCTAGGGAGTCAAATTTCAATTCGACTTCGAGTCATCACTATTGCTAGGGAGTCAATTCGACGTCAAGTTACCACTATTGCTAGGAAATCAAATTTCAATTCGATTTCGAGTCACCACTATTGCTAGGGAATCAAATTTCAATTCAATTTCAAGTCACCATTATTGCTAGGGAGTCAATTCGACGTCAAGTTACCACTATTGCTAGGGGGTCAAATTTCAATTCGACTTCGAGTCACCATTACTGCTAGGAAGTCAATTTGATTTCAAATCACTACTATTGCTAGGGAGTCAAATTTCAATTCGGCTTCGAGTCATCACTATTGCTAAGGAGTCAATTCGACGTGAAGTTACCACTATTGCTAGGGAGTCAAATTTCAATTCGACTTCGAGTCACCATTATTGCTAGGGAGTCAATTCGACGTCAAGTTACCACTATTCCTAGGGAGTCAAATTTCAATTCGACTTCGAGTCATCACTATTGCTAGGGAGTCAATTCGACGTTAAATTACTACTATTGCTAGGGCGTCAATTCGACTTCGAGTCACCACTATTGCTAGGAAGTTAATTTTCAATTTGACGTCCTCACCACTATTAATACGGAGTCAATTCGACTTCAAGTCACCACTATTATTAAAAAGTCAATTTTCAATTCGACGTCAAGTCATCACCATTGCTAGTGAGTCAATTCAAAATCACGTTACCACTATTGTCACGAAAACAGTAATCATCACTGTCATATTAATATGAACTTTCGCTAAAATTTCCAAACCAGTATCCACCTGTCTTCATCCTCAACAGACCACTGTCTCCTAATTCTCATAATTGCTCGAGGGAACCTAATCCAACCCTGAGAAACTGCATCTCGATCCTCGGTTAATGGACAGAGCCTGGATATCGACTTCCGTTCCATCTTTTCCCGTTTCTCGAGATGCAAACCCGTTTCTGTTTGGTCGGGAAATTCCTTTATCGCCAGTCAGACGACTCTCAGGACTCGAGTTTTCCCTCCAATGCGGTAATCTTCCGTGGCTGTGTGAGATTTTACGGTAAGTGCGTGCTTTCTCTCTTATTGCACGGGCCGATATCATTCCCATGATGGAGATATCCCAGCCGAGAAGGAGCTAATTTTTTCCCACCGAATAATTACATCCGAGGCAGGCAGGCCAATCATCCTGCGAGGGTAGCCGCGAGGGTGTTGCGGGGTAGAAAAATGGTAATTGCGCGAACTTGGCGCCGGGATGGGGATCCGAGGAAAACAGCAATTGGTCGATCGAGTGGTGGAGGAGAATCGTGCAATCGATGAAAGGATTAATAAAATTATTACACGCGGATATTGAAAATTGGCGCGTGGGTAGGGGAGGCTAAAGAGGATAAGGGGTGAAAGAGAATAATTTATGATAGAAGATGATGGCAGACGATTATTTTATTCTTCGAATATTTCTCGAAAAAAGAATTTGTAATTTTTTATTTAATTTTACTTGATATTTATGGAGAAACACTTTTTAGTACGAGGTAATAATGTGGTAGTATACT
>NW_016908021.1:0-2164 GCF_001483705.2 Eufriesea mexicana
TATAATTATAACAAAATCTCATTTTACCAAGTATAAAATATCAAAAATTGCTGTACAAATAACATAATCCAAGTCTTACCAGTTCCAAAGTTGACAGACAAACCTCAATCACAAATAGTGAAAATCACTTTAATTATAGCACATTAAGAATCTTCCTAATTCCTCTATTACAAGACAAGATTCCAAATAAGAATAATCACAGCGAAATCTCATTGAACGAATCAAAAGTATCAAAATTGCTTCAAAATAGCGCATGACAAGGTCTCACCGGTGCCACCGCTAAAAGGCAAGGCTGGAACGAAGTTTGCAAGGAACGTATTATAAATTGCGGCACGCAGTCGTTTTAGACACCCGGTATGCGGACCAAGTGCCAGACTACCGGCAGCGTGTACTTCGTAAGCATGCAGGAAGTCCTTGTTGTCTTCGTTACACAGTGATTGCGGCCTGACCCTTCTCCCTCTGGAGTTCTTGGCGTTTCTCTGTCTCTGCCTGAGCCCTAATTCGCTTATGACCGAGGAAAGCTGCTTCTCTATTCGCGTTTCACGCATCACACGTCCATCAACTCGTCCATCTGAACGATTCTCACGAAGCAATATCAGTCGAAAAGAGCACTGGATTTTCAGGTTAGTCGACTTCGATCACTAATCACCTGGGTGCAACGTTAACAAGAGAAATATGAAGATGGTTCCCTGTGAATTCAGCTGACGAGTGTGACGATCAATGGACTAGCACAGAAGACAATAATTCTGACAAGAGATCATGAATTTGGAGGAGTTTGAAGAACGATGGATAAATTTGTTAATTTAATTTAATTTAATTTATTTTTTGAATTTCTTTCTTAGCTATTGAAGAATGTACTTGAAATATTGCTTTAATCCTTTGTGTTAGTGGTGGATGAAATTTAATAACAATAAGAACAGTTATTTATTTTAATTAGAAAGATTATCAAACACAAATATTGGGGTGAAATATAATTATTTTATCACTATCACAGTGGTCATATATGTTCTATTAATACTCAATTGCAACTGACATATTCTAAATCACTCTTTGCTTTTCTTTCTACTTTCATACATTATATGATATACACAATTCACGTAACACCTCAATCATTACAGGCATACTGATTTATCATAATAACCTGAATTCATTAGATACCATCTCATGCATACTTGTTCCACTCATTCCAGTACATATATATTTAAAAATCTATGTAACCATTACCACATGATGAACACATATAACTATGTTTTTATATTTTATATTTTTTCCCGAATTAAAATCAATACTAATTTTACCAAAAGCAGCTACGTGTTTTCAAATATTGCGAAAATGAAATATTCGAAACAAGACATATATATATTTATTGTATATTTACTATTTATTAAATTAATTATCGTGGGCTAGTAATTCTAGTGTTAAACATTAGGAAATGAAAATCATCAGATTTTTATTTCAATATTGACATTAAAATTCGCCATTAAAATTTTACAAAATTATAAATTCAGTGTCAAGTGATCTACGATCATTTACGTCATCGACTCAAAATTGACTACTGTTAACACCAAATCCTGCTGTCAACAAAATAACCCGAAATAAAGCTTTCGTTTCAGTAAACGCAATGTTTTTTAATATTTTTGTGTCATAATTGACGTATTTACATTCCGTAATGAAATTTACAGGCAATAAATTTTGCGAGATATTTGTATCATAATAATTTTGGTAATATTAAAATATTTTGTTTATGCGTCGTCGCAGCCCAAAGGGATACGAATGTGCAATATAAGTGAGAAAGACAGCAGAGTTAAAAGCTGTCATAAATATATCAGCTCGAGCTAACTTTTCTTCTTATTTTTATAATAAAGTATAATATATGGGGAAACTGATCTGTGTTATTACAAACTTGTCATTATTCATGCGACTATGTATCCATAAAATTAGTATTGCCAGTAATTACGTTCTTTTGACAAATTTATACTAAATTCACACGAAAGTAGTCGAATTCTGCTGGTAATTATAAAAGTAGCCTAAGTCGAACTTAATTTCGTGTGTCATAAATGTTCAATTTATAATATATATAATATATTATATAATGTATTATAAATTTAATTTTGAATGAATTATAAATTAAAATCATCAATCACAACAGAACTACAAACACGAT
>NW_016908021.1:2910-4224 GCF_001483705.2 Eufriesea mexicana
GTTAGTACAGTCGGAAAGGGGGTATACATGCAAAAACGAATCGAAAATATATACGAAAAATAAATTTCCAGCTATAATTTACAATAAATTACAACACTCGAAGCAATAAAATGTTCCATATCGAATAGTTGTGATTCAAGGTAGAATCATCTATCTTCAACAGAAGACAAATTGAACGTTGACAGTTGATTTATTTTCGTGAGTGTACTATTGATTCATTAACATCATTTCAAAGTAATTTTTTCGTATTTTTCCTATTACCTGCTCGCCATTATGTTGATACGTTGGAAGGATTCATTTTCTTGGCAGACAAACAAAAGGGATGAATACTTTTCCCTCAAGATAAAGGAGTTCTACGTGCACAAAGAAAATGCGCTGTACAGGTCACGAGATGACTTATAAACGGGGATCCTGAGAAGAAATACCTTCATATTCTGATGTATGGATCTCAGTTTTTAAATTCAATTACATAACGATAGAAACCGAGGCTTTAGACAGTAGCAGGAAAATAATAAGAAATACGAGAGAAATAGTAAGCAGATAAGAGAAAGGATCCTCTTTTATGTTGTTTATAATAAAATATACGTCAGAATTGGTCTATTTCATTAAACTGCTTTACACATAACAGATATACCCTCCTGCTTCGATAAGAATATATTTATAAAAGATGTAAAATTTTATACAACTATTTGAAACCGATAATCGTAATAAAAATAATAAGAAAGAAAAAATTAGAAATAAGAAATGAAATAAAAAACATTACAACAGGATCTAATAATTGTAGATACTACTATACTAATAATAATTGATAAATATTAGCAAAATTAATAAATTACTCACTGCCTCTTCCCATTTTTCGCAAGATTACAAGAAAATTGGCTAATAATAATAATTAAGTAATAAATAAAATAGAAAACCTTACATCAGAATCGATTAATAATCGTAGACATAATAGTAATCGATAAATATTCACAAATTTAGTATTATACTACTACTACCTCTCATTTTTCACCAGACTGCGAGAAAATTGGCTAATAATAATAATAAAATAATAATAAATAATAAATAAAATAGGAAACCTTACAACAAGATCGACCAATAATCGTAGACATAATACTAATTGATAAATATTCACAAAATTAATATATTACTACTACTATTATTTCTCTCTTTCTACAAGATTATAAGTAAATTGGCTAATAATAGTAATTAAATAATAATTACATAATAAGAAATAAATAAAAATAGGAAACCTTACAACAGGGTCGACCAATAATCATGGACATAATACTAATCAATAAATACTTACAGATT
>NW_016908022.1:0-3650 GCF_001483705.2 Eufriesea mexicana
GCAATTGGCAATTGGCAACGCAGTATCGAGTACAGCGATCATCACCTTAGTATTGCCGTTGGACTACTCCGTTCAGCGAGGGTGTAAGTTCCAAAGCTACTCTGAAAGAATTCAAATTTATTACGGTTGCGTCTTGAGACTTTTCCTATTAACAGTGCGGTACATATTATATCCACCAAAAAAGCACAGCAACCGTATGTTTAATCTGTTCAATGATGGCATAATTTTCATATCATTTCTAGAATGACATAATAGAGATCCAGGGAGCCTCGAGTTGTTGAATGTTGATATCACGGTACTGAGTACGGCCAGCATAACTTTAATGTTGCAGTTGGCCTATATCCTTCACTGTGGATGTAAATTCCAAATCAATTCTTGAATAATCAATGTACACTACGGTTATGGCTTGAGATATTTCCAATTCTCGGTACGGTAACTACGATGTCTACCAATATAGCATTGCAACCGATGGTTCAATCTGTTCAATGATGATTTAAATTCTATAACAACTCTAGAATGTCAAATTACATATCCACTGAGCCCCGGGATGATGAAGGCTGACAACGCGGTTATGAGTACAGCCAGCATAACTATAATTTTGTCGTTGGCCTATTTTGTACACTGAGGGTGTAAATTCCAAATCAATCCTGGAATAATCATTGTATACTACAGTTATGGCTTGAGATATTTCCAGTTGTCAGTGCTGTACCTATTGTTTATACCGATAGAGCAATGCAACCGCTGTTTTCATCTGCTCAATGATGACTTGAAATCTCTAACAGATCTAGAACGTCAAGATTCAGGTCCAGTGAGCCTCGAGATGATGAAAGTTGACTACACAGTACTGGTCACAGCCAGCATAACTTTAACGTTGCTGTTGGCCTATTTTGTTCACTGAGGATGTAAATTCCGAACCAATTCTGGAACGATCAATATATACTACGGTTATGGTTTGAGATATTTCCAATTGTCAGTACGGTATTTGTTATATCGATCAATATGTCGCTGTAGCCGTTCGGTTAATCTATTCAGTGGCGAATTATTGGCAATTGGCGACACAGTACTGAGTACAGCCGTCGTCACTGTAATGTTCCCGTTGGACTACTTTGTCACTGAGGACGTAAATTCAAAAGCAATTATGGAATAATTTATACTTGTTGCGGTTACAGTTTGAGGAATTTCCAATTGTCAGTACGGTACTTATTTTATCTACCAATATGTCGTTACAACCGTTGGTAAAAGTTGTTCAATGGTGGTTCAAATTTACAGATCCAGTGAGTCTCGAGATATTAACAATCGGCACCGCAGTGCGTAGTACTGCCATCGTCACTGTACCGTTGCCGTTGGACTACTTTGTTTACTTAGGATGTAACTTCCAAGTCAATTCGGGAATAATTAATATTTATTGCGGTTAATGTCTGAGATATTTCCAATTGTCAGTACGGTACTTACTATAGCTACCAATATCGCACTGCAGCAGTCGGTTTGTTCTGTTCAGTGATGAATTACATTATATAACATTTCTAGAATAACAAAGTTCGGATACAGCGTACCTCGCGATATTGACAGTTGACAACACAGTACTGAGTGGAGCCATCATCACCTTAATGCTGCCGTTCGACTGCTTTGTTCACTGAGTATATATATTCCAAAGCAATTCTGGAATGATTAATAGTTGTTGCGGCTATGCTTTGGTATATTCCCAGTTGTCTACACGGTATCCATTATGTCTACCAATACAGCACTGTAGCCGTTGGGTTGAAATGTTCAATGGTGATTTATATGTACTGAGTACTCTTTTGTCAATTTATAATGTCGAGAGGTTCACTGGAAATGTATTTTGTCATGCAAGGAATGTTATAGAATTTAAATTAACGTTCAACAGTGTAATCCAAAGTCTATATTGCTGTACCAACGTATGTAGCAGGTATCGTTCTGTCTATTGGAAATGTCTCAATTCAAACCCTCACCATACATTCGTCATCCCAGACTTGCTTCGGAATTAATATTATTAGTGAACAAGTTGTTCCAACGGCAACATTAAAGCGATGATGGCTGTGCTCATTAAAGTGTTGTCAATTGTTAATAACTCGAGGCTCACTGTCTCCGTATTTTGCCGTTCTAGGATTGTTATAATATGTAATAATAATTGAGCACATTAATGCAAAGGTTACAGTGCAATGTTGATGGATGTAGTAAGTACCATACTTACGATTGGAATTATATCAATCCAAAACCGTAATAAATATTAATTATTCCAGAATAGGCTTGGAATTTACATCCTCAGTGATCAATGTATTCCAACGTCAACACTCCAGAGATGATGCCTGTCCTCGGTTCCGTTTTGTCAATTTTTAATACCCGTAGGTTCACTGGATCTGAATTTTGCCATTCTAGACCTGTTTATAGCAATCAAATCATCATTGAACAGATTAAGCCAGCGGCTACAGTGCTTTATCGGTAGATATAATAAGTACCGAACTGCTAATTGGAAATACCACATGCCATAACCGTAACAAGCATTAATTATTCAAGAATATCTTTGAAACCTACGTCCTCAGTGTGCAAAGTAGTCCAACACCAAAATTACCGAGATAATGGCTGTACTCAGTAGTGTGTCGTCAATTCTAGTTATCTCGAAGATCTCTGTATCTGTATTTAGTCGTTCTACAAATGTTATGGGATTTAAATCAACGTTCAACATCGTAATCTCACGGCAACAGTGCTATATCTGTGTGTGTATCGGGTACCGTACAGTCAATTGGAAATACCTCAGTTCAAAACCGCGCCATAAATTCTTTATCACAGAATTGATTTGGAATTTGTATCATTAGTGAGCAAAGTAGACCAACGGCACATGACAATAATGACGGCTGTACCCAGTAAAGTTTTGTCTAATGTTAATGCCTGAAGTTTCAGAGGATACGTATTTTGCCAGCCTAGAATTGTTATACATTTTAAGCCGTCATTCAACACGTTAATCCAACGTCTGCGGTGCAATGTTATTGGAAATAATAAGTGTCGCCCTGTGAATTGGAAAGATCTCAAGCCATAAGCGTAATTTGCATTGATTAGTCCAGAGTTGGTTTGGAATTCGCACCGTCAGTGGAGGAAGTAGGCCAACGGCTACAGTACTGCGGAGAAGGCAGTCGTTAGTACTGCCTTGTCGGTTGACAATACCTCGGGGGATAATGGAATTGACTTTCGTCATTCTAGAGTTTGTATAAAATCTAAATAATCATTGAACAGGTAAATAGAGCGACTGCAGTCCTCTGTTGGCAGATGTAATATGTACCGTAGCGTCAATTGCAAATATCTCAAGATGTAACCGTAATTTTCGTTGGATATTCCAGAATTCCTTTGGAATTCATGTCCTCAGTATACAAAGTTTTCCAACGTCAACATTAAAGTGATGATTGCTGTACTCAGTACCGTGTTGTCGATTGTTAATATCTCGAGCCAAAATGGACCTGTATTTTACCGTTCTAGAAATGTTATGGAATGTAAATCATCATTGACCAGATTAAACCAACGGCTGCAGTGCCATATTGGTGGATATAATAAGTACCGTACAGCCAATTGGATGTACCTCAAGACATGGACGTAATTAATATTAATTTTTCCAGAGTGGCTATAGAATTTTGCATCCT
>NW_016908023.1:0-4869 GCF_001483705.2 Eufriesea mexicana
GAGTAGGTCCATACAAAGTCTATAACCTGTTATAGCTTGGTGAATAGATCACCTAACGCTTTCAATCCTATGGCAAGTATAGCTATCTACTTACCAGGGAGTAGGTCTATCCAAAATCTATAACCAGTTATAGCTTAGTGAATATATCACCTAATGCCTCCAATCCTATGGCAAGTATAGCCATCTACTTGTCAGAGAATATGTCTATCCAAAATCTATAACCTGTTATAGCTTAGTGAATAGATCACCTAACGCTTTCAATCCTATGGCAAGTATAGCCATCTACTTACCGGAGGATAGGTCTATTCAAAATTTAATACTTGTTATAGCTTGATGAATACAGCACATAGTGTCTCCTATCCTATTGCAAGTATAGCCATCTACTTGCCAGAGAATAGGTATATTCAAAATCTATAACCTGTTATAGCTCAGTGAATGGATCACCTAATGCTTCAGCCCCTTTTCAGTACCTTGCTATTCACTGGACCTCTGCTCTCCACTGCGCTGGAGGATGTCATGCTTGGCTCTCGGGAGGCCAGTAATAGTGGTGGCGTACGATAGTGTAAGCTAGTGTACGTTTGGATATGTCACGATCCTTTAGGTTAGGAGAGGGTAGCTAGGACTTCAGCCCCATAGTCTGCAATTCGGTGGACTTCTGCGTCCTACAGTGCTCTAATATTCTCAGCTTGGCTCTGGCAAGGCCAGCGATAATGTTCCCGGCCTGTTATGGTGGGTCAGGTTACGTTTGGTTGGGCTTGGCCAGGCTAAGTTTGGTCAGGAAGGCTTTAACCTTTGTGCTGTACTCTGCTATTCGGTAGATTTCTGCTCTCTACTGTGCTCTAGTATGTCCTGCTTGGCTCTAGGGAGGGCAACAATAGCGGTCTCCGCTCGTTAATTTGAGTCAGGCTATGTTCGCTTATGCTATAATGGTATGGATTAGGTTTGGGTAGATCTGACTGTTCAGGTTTACGCTGCGATTATATGGATATCAGCGTTCTACTCTCCGCTAGGGTGTTAAGCTTTGCTCTGGGGAGGGCAACAACGGCAGTCGCGGCAAATTGGGCTGTGTCAGGCTATGTTTGGCTGTGTTCCGTTGGTTTGGGTTAGGCTTGGGTAGCTTTGACTTTTCTGATGTACACTGCGATTCTATCGATTTCTCCTTTCCATTGTCCACAAATATCTTCTGCTTGGCTCTGGGGAGGCCAGCAGTACCGGTTGCGAACGTTAGTGTAAGCTAGTGTACGTTTGGATATGTCACGATCCTTTAGGTTAGGAGAGGGTAGCTAGGACTTCAGCCCCATAGTCTGCAATTCGGTGGACTTCTGCGCTCTACTGTGCTTTAGTATGTCCTGCTTGGCTCTGGGGAGGGCAACAATAGCGGTCTCCGCTCGTTAATTTGAGTCAGGCTATGTTCGCTTATGCTATAATGGTATGGATTAGGTTTGGGTAGATCTGACTGTTCAGGTTTACGCTGCGATTATATGGATATCAGCGTTCTACTCTCCGCTAGGGTGTTAAGCTTTGCTCTGGGGAGGGCAACAACGGCAGTCGCGGCAAATTGGGCTGTGTCAGGCTATGTTTGGCTGTGTTCCGTTGGTTTGGGTTAGGCTTGGGTAGCTTTGACCTTTCTGATGTACACTGCGATTCTATCGATTTCTCCTTTCCATTGTCCACAAATATCTTCTGCTTGGCTCTGGGGAGGCCAGCAGTACCGGTTGAGACACGTTTGGTTGAATCATGCTACGATTCTCTAGGTTAGGAGAAGATAGTTTTGACTTTAGCGCTATAGTCTGCTATTAGGTGGGTTTCTGCGGCCTACAATGCTCTAACATGTTCAGCTTTGCTCTGGAAAGGGCAGCAATAGTGCTCGCTGTGCGTTACGTTGAGTCACGTTACGTTCGGTTGGGTTGGACTATGCTAACTTTGGTTAGGGTAGCTTCAACTCTTGAGCTGTAAACTGGTATTCTGTGGACTTCTGCGCTCTACTGTGCTATAGCATGGCCTATTTGGCTCTGGGGAGGGCAGCAATTGTGGTCTCGGCATGTTAGGTTGAGATAGGCTACGATTGGTTATGTTCTGTCGGTTTGGGTTGGATTTGGATAGCTTTGACTATTCCGATATACATTGCGATTGTACGGATTTCTGCAATCTACTCTCCACTGGTGTCTTCTGCATGGATCTGCGGAGGCCAGTAGTAGTGGTCGCGGAACGGTAGGTTGTGCTATGTTACCTTTGGGTATGCTACGGTTGGTTTGGATAGGAGGGGAAGGCTTTGACTTTAGTGCTGTACTCTGCTAATTAGAGGATCTCTGCGCCCTGCGGTACTCTGACATGTTCAGCTTGGCTCTGGCAAGGGTAGCAATAGTGCTCGTGTCACGTTAGGTAGAGTTATGTTACGTTTGGCTATGTTACGGATGGATAGGTTAGGAGAGGGTAGCACTGGATTTAGAGTAATAGTCTGCTGTTTGGTGGATTTCTGGGCCCTACAGTGCTCTATCGTATTCAGCTTGGCTCTGGGAAGGTCAGCAATAGAGCTCTCGGCACGCTACCCTGAGCCAGGTTGTGATCGGCTAGGTTGGGCTAGGCTAACTTTGGTTTAGGTATATTCATCTTTTGTGCCGTAGACTGTTTTTCGGCGGACTTCTGAGCTGCACTGTGTTCTAGCATGCCCTGCGCGGCTCGGGGGGGGGGAGCAGCAGCTGTTTTTGCACGTTCGGTTGATGTAGGCTGTGCTTGGATATGTGATGTTGGTATGCGTTAGGTTTGGGTAGTAGCCACTTTTCCCATATATTATGGGATTCTATAGATTTTTGCGTTCTACTCTCCACTAACGTGTTCTGCCTTTGTTCCAGGGAGGCCAGCATTAGTGGTCGCGGCTCGTTCGGTTGAGTTAGGTTATGTTCGCTTTTGTTACTATTAGCTAAGTTAGGAGAGGGCAGATTGGACTTCAGTGCTATTGACAGGTATCATGTGGATTTCTGCACTCTGTAGTGCTCTAATGTTTCCAGATTGGCTCTGGGAAAGCCAGCAGAAGTTGTCTCGGCACGTTGTATTGAGAAGGTTACGTCCCGGTAAGTTGGGTTTGGCTTAGTTTGGTTTGGATCGTTTCAACTTTTGAGCTGTACACTGCTATTCGGTGGACTTCTGCGCTCTGCTGTGCTCTAGCAAGTCCTGCGGGGATCTGGGGAGGATATCAATAGCAGTCTCAGCGCGAAAGGCCGAGCTATGCTACGTTTGCCTATGCTCTGTTGTCCGGGTTAGGTTTGGGTAGCATTGACTTTTCTAATATACACTGCGGTTCTATGGATTTCTGCATTCTATTCTCAGCTAATGTGTTCCGCTTGGCTATGGAGAGGCCAGCAATAGTGGTCGTGGCATGTTAGGTTCAGTTAGGCTATGTTTGGCTATGATCCGTTGGTTTGGGTTTGGTTTTGGTGGCTTGGACTTTTCTGGTATACACTGCGATTCTATGGATTCCTGCAATCTACTCTCTACTATTGTGTACTGTTGGCTCCGCGGAGGCCAGCAATTGTAATCGCGACACGTTATGTTGGGCCAGCTTACGTTCGGTTAGGTCGGTTAGGCTAAGTTTTGTAGGGATAGCTTTAACTTTTCTTCTATACACTGCTATTCGGGTGATTTCGGCGCTCTACTGTGCTGTAGTATGTCATGCTTGGCTCTGGGAAGACAAGCAATACTGGTCTCGGCACGTTATGTTGGGCCAGGTTACGTTCGGTTAGGTCGGTTAGGCTAAGTTTTGTAGGGATAGCTTTAACTTTTCTGCTGTACACTGCTATTCGGGTGATTTCTGCTCTCTACTGTACTCTAGTATGTCCTGCTTGGCTCTGGGGAGGGCAGCAGTAACGGTCTCGGCACGTTGGTCTGTGATAGGCTATGTTCCTCTATGTTCCGCTTGTTTTGGTTAGGTGTGAATAGCTTTGTCTTTCTCGATAAACACTGCTATTATATGGATCACTGCGTTCTACTCTCCACTAATGTATTTCACTTGGCGGTCGGGTGGCCAGCCATAGTGGTCGCGGCACGTCATGTTTAGTAAGGTTACGTTTGGTTATGCTACGTTTGGTTTGGATAGGAGAGGGTTGCTACGACTTTAGTTTTGTCTTCTGTAATTAAGTGGAGTCCTGAGCCCTACAGTGCTCTAGTATTTTCAACTTGGCCCTGGGAAGGTCAGCAACTGTGGCCTCGGCGCGTTATGCTGTGTCAGGTTGCGTAAGGTTAAGCTGTGTTAGGCTGAGTTTTGTGCGGGTAGCTCTATCTACTGTTCTGTACACTGCTGTACGGTGGATTTCTGCGATCTACTGATATGTTCCGCTTGCTTGGGTTAGGCTTCGGTACCTTTGACTCTTCTGATATGCACTGCGATTGTATGGATTTCTGCGTTCAACTTTCCACCAGCTTCTCCGGTTGACTCTGAGTAGGCCAGAAGTAGTGATCGCGGCACGTTAGGTTGTGCTTGGTTACGTTTGGTTAGGTTACGGTTGGTTAGGTTGCGAGAGGACAGCTTTGACCTTAGTGCCATAGTCTACTATTAGATGGATTTCTGGGCCCCACAGTGCCCCAATATCATCAGCTTGGCTCTGGGAATGCCAGCAAAAATGGCCTCGTCACGTTCGGTTGAGAAAGGTTACGTCCGATTATGTTGGTTTATGACATATGTGATTTGGATAGCTCTAACTTTTGTGCTGTACACTGCCATTCGGTGGATTTCTGCGATCCACTGCGCTCTAGTATGACCTGCTTTGCTTTGGCGTGGGCAGAAACAGCGGTCTCGCCACGCCAGTTCGAGTTATGCTATGTTCGGTAATGTCCCGGTGGTCTCAGTTGGGTTTGTGTAGCTTAGACTTTTCT
>NW_016908024.1:0-3522 GCF_001483705.2 Eufriesea mexicana
CATGGGATGCTGCAGCCAGATCGATGGGGGTGTGCGCTGTCTGTCCTGGCGTTACGACGTCCAGGCAGATGTGGTACGCCATGTGTTCGTTAGAGCCTTCGGGCTCGAGTGAGGAAGGTCACGTTGCCAGCTATCTCTTCCATTACAAAATTTGGCAAAATAACTCTGCAGTGTCCTGTACCGGTGCGTGCTTCTGCGCATTTCAGGCATCCAATTAGTTGGATGAGGTGCAACGCCCAGTGTGAGGTCCTAGACCGGAACGCGGGCGGTCACCTAGGTGATAGGGATAGGTAGGGCAGCGAGGTGCACGCTGCAAGGGAGTGGCGTCCCTTCCGAACCTAGCTGGGGGGCTTGGTGCCCCTTGGGATGCGAGTGAAGAAGTGTTAAACCGGGAGGAGCAGTGAGGGTAAGGGGCCTCGGCCCCTTCCTTAACATATAATGTGGGTACATAGTGCCCCACCTCCTTGGCCCGCATCTGGGGCAGTACACGTCTGTGACATCTGGCACATAGCGGGCCAAGGAGGAAATAATAATTAACTCGCCGCCCTATGGAGTCGCCGAGCCTCCCCGATGGATCCGCACCAACGACCTGGCACTGATTACGGTTCACGGCGAAGGCTAACGACGGGAAAAGATGTAAAAGGAGACAAAACAAAATGAAAAAATGAAAAGCGATGATGAAGCCTCGGACACGGGGGCCCCTGACCCTGGAGCCCCCGTGGCGGACTTGTCCGCTATAGATGGCAGGGTCACAGTTGACGAACCTGGCAATTCTAATGGTCATGACTTTGGGCAGTGTGTGGACATGCCCTTGGGCGGGCAAATTCAATGTGCGCTGTGCTGGCAGAACAAAAGTAATCTGCAGTTCCTGCAGGAGTCTAAGTTCCAAGACCATGTTGACAGGCAGCATCCCAAGATGAGAATTACGTGGAGGTGCGCTGCATGCCTGAAAAGCTTTACAAAGCTTCACGCGTGCAGATGCCACCTCCCAAAATGCAAGAAAACAAGGGAGGATAGGGATGCTGCACTTGAGAAAGAACATAAATGTGGCTCCTGTGGGATGTCATTTGGAACTATAAGGGGACTTTCGACACACGAAAGGCATCGGCACCCCGAAATTAGAAATATAAAAAGGATGACTGCTAGCACAAGCCAAAATAAGGGTAAACCGGGCAGAAAGGCATCAGCATGGACGGACGAGGAAGTTGCCCTGTTAACTGACCTTAATGAGAGGTACAGGCATCTTCCTCAACCAAACGTTAAAATTAGAGAATTCTTGCCCGGTAAAACCCTCAAACAAATAAGCGACAAGAGGAGGGCGCTACCCGCCCGGGGCATGACAAGCTTGGCCGAGGAGGAAAAGGGGCTAGAGGAGCTGGACTCTAGCACGTCCTCCAACGTGTCAGACAGATCGGTCGAGGACCAAACTGATGACCTCTTGAGTGAGGAAGGAAATCATTGGAAAGAGCCACTCAGGAGGTACATCCTGGCCCACTCAGTGAATGAGGAAAACGAATTCAGTGATTTGGATAGAGAAATACAGGAGTGGGCCAGCGATCCTGGGGCTATGGCACCCGATGTCGAGCGGTGGATCAGCATATTTACCAATAAAATCTTACAAGGCACAGAGGAGAAGCCTTCCAGAGAAGTCAGTAAAAGGAAAAGTAATAAAAGCAATAGTAAAGCAAATGCGCACACCCGCTGGAAACGCTTCTCCTACGCTCGATATCAGGAGATGTACAGAAAGTGCCCCAGGAGACTGGCCGATATGGCCGTCGCTGGAAAGTTGATTGAGGCAAGGGAGCGAATTAAGCTTCCTGATAAGGCTGAAAGAGTGGCGTCTACCTCAGGTCTACCGAAACTCGGAGGGGGCCCGAGTGTCAACTTTCCAATAAGCGAGATACTAACCCCAGTCACCACTGAGGAGCTAGTGTCGAAAATGAAAAAGGTAAAAACGAACACGGCTGCGGGAGTCGATGGCGTTAGAAAGTCGCACCTCCGAAAAGACGGGGCACTGTTCCTGTTGTCCAAGCTATTTAACTGCTTAATGGTCGAAAAAGCCTACCCAGAACAATGGAAAATAAATAGAACGACCCTAATACCTAAACCGGGCAAAGATACGAAAGATATTAAAAATTGGAGGCCGATAACAATCGGCTCTCTACTGGGTAGGCTTTACTCATCAATGCTGGACAACAGGCTCAGGAATATAATAAAACAAAATATCCGGCAAAAAGGCTTCACGCACGAGGATGGATGCAAACTGAACATAACCATACTCAGTGAAGCCTTAAATAAGATAAAGGAAAAAGGAGGTGGAATAATAACGACCATCGACATCTCGAAAGCCTTTGACACAGTCCCCCATAGCTCCCTAGGTGACTGCCTTACAAATAAAGGTATTCCGGTGGCAATCGCAGACTACATAAGAGAAATGTATAATGGCTGCCGTACCAAAGTAACAACTGACGATAAAGGCAATTCGCTGAGCATAACGTTAGCGAGAGGGGTGAAACAAGGCGATCCGCTTTCACCCCTCATATTTAATCTAATTCTGGAACCGCTAATCGAGAAACTAGAAAAAACGACGGAGGGCATTTCGCTAAATGGCGAAAACGTCTCCATCCTCGCGTTTGCAGACGACCTGGTAATGCTGGCGCGCAATGTTGATCAAGCCAAGAGGCAATTAAACATAATAGACAAATACCTATCGGCCCTGGGCATGAAAGCCCAAGCCGAAAAGTGCGCCACATTCCAGGTCGTAGAGAAGTCCAAAACCTGGTACCTAATAGACCCCGGGTTAAAATTACACGGCGGGGCGATACCCAGCACCAGACCAGACGAATTATTAAGATATCTGGGGGTATCGTTCTGCCCTTGGAAGGGAATGCAGCGCGCCAGTATCGATGGAATCATCAGCGCGGCGGGCATTATACACAAAATGGGATTAAAGCCCCACCAAAAAGTAAACTTAATAAGAACGTACTTCTTGCCCCGGTACATATATCAACTGACCGCCAATCCGCCACCTATAAAGGACCTCGAGTCCATAGACCATGGCGTAAAACAAATAATTAAGAAGATATTACATCTCCATCCGTCAACGACGGACGGAGTACTATACTCAGACAAAAGCCATGGCGGACTCGGGTTACAAAGGGTGGCGGATATTGTAAGAATCGCTACCCTAAGAAGCGGTATTAAAATGAAAGACAACTGTGACCCAGCGGTCACAGAGGCTTACAAGGGGCAAGAGAGAATTTTAAAGAAATATGCCAAATCGGTGGGGCTAAATTGGCCGGCCACGCTGGATGACATCGAGGGCGCGCGCATAACCCTCAAGAAGCAGCAAACCGAGAGATGGAGACAGTTAACATCACAAGGACATGGCGTCCATGAGTTTGCCGGGGATAAGATTGGAAATGCCTGGCTATATAACCCCGAGCTCTTAAAGCCATCTAGATACCTGGACGCCATTAAGATAAGAACAAACACCTTCGGCACTAAGGTAGCACTACGAAG
>NW_016908025.1:0-3454 GCF_001483705.2 Eufriesea mexicana
TATTTTTAAATATCGGATAGTACATTTAAACGTCACTAATTTTAAATACCAAATACGTTAACGCATTTCGTGCATAATATTGTACTTTCCATATCATGGGAATATGTACATATGTCAAACACGTATATATATTTAATTTTCTATTCAGCTTCCACTACGCTCTTATTTTCTCATCCTAATAACATAATAAAACATAATGCATTTTCTTCGTACATACTAATATCGCAGTATTCTCACAGCTCGTTGTATCTTCTTCGAGATCATGAAAAGATTCAATTTCCATTATAATAATATATAACGAGTACTATTGACCATCTCTCGTTAACATTCGAAATGAATATTTAAGAGTGGATATTTAAGAAATAAAGGCACTATTTCGTGTTAATCGAAGGGTGTATTTGGGCCCTGGTACCTATTTGGGGGCCTGGTACAGAAGGCACGGTGTCTCGTCATGGAAAAGCTCTGTCCCATGATATCTAGTCGCAAACAAACTGTCTTTTTCAAAGGCTAGCCCAAACATTCGACATAATTCGCGTGTCTGCAAGTCATGGATCGCTGGCCATAAAAATATTGTGAGGCTCCCATCTCTCCACGGAGGTTATGTTGAAGTTTTGTGATTCCTATGGTGCTGCAATTTGCTATCCTGGTGGTCGTCCCGCCATGATAGGTAGCAGGTAAAAGGACGCGAGGAAAGGATGCCTTTCGTCCTGGGCCTGCTAGTGGACTCGTCAGTAAGGCTTCCTAGCAGACCCTGCCTTAAAGAGGGGTACTTAGGTAACATAGGAACTTATATTTATGAGATTCGAGAATTCATCGAAGGCTTGCGAAAAATCTCGAACCCCCATTTCTTATTTAGCAGTGGAGGTGTGAACGTTGAAATAAAATATAAATAATTGGAAAAAATAATTATGTGGGGATCCAATTCCTATAGGGTTATTATGTTATCTTGTGGTTCCTACGGCACTGCCGTTTGGTATCCTAATGGCCGTCTGGCCATGATAGGTAGCAGAAAGAAGGACGCGAGGAAGGGATGCCTTTCGTCCTGGGCCTGCTAGTGGACTCGTCAGTAAGGCTTCCTAGCAAGCCCTGCCTTAGACGGGAAATACTTGGATAGCATAGGAACTTGTATTTATGGAAGTCGAGGATTCATCGAAGACTTGCGAAAAACCTCGAATCCCCGTTTCTTATTTAGCACTGAGGGTGTGAACGTTGGTCCTTACAATATAAACCAGCCCCCATCGACTCGGGACCCTCGATATCTCTATAAGTGGAAATACCTCAGCTTTTCTTTTCCACATTAACGGATACGTTCCTACGTTCACGCATCTTTGAAGACATCTAAACCCGAATAAAATATGAAAATCACGTCTAAATACCCCGCAGAAGTTCAATCACAAACGGTTGCAAAAATTGATCAGCGAGCAGGGCGCCTTTAAAAACATAAATCTGGCGCATCTATAAGCGCGAGCACAAATAATCCATTGAATTTATCGACGCGAAGGCCATTAAAATGGAGGCAGCAGCAAATTTAGCGCTTTTATCCCGCCGTTTACCGCACGGATCAGCTCGGAACAGCCTCGGCCATTCGCGCGCTCTTTCTCCAGCTCAGGGTAATGGCGAAAGCAGGGCGCGCGGCGTCTATGGTGTACTACCGCGATAGAAATTGATAAAACGCGCTCGAACACAAATTGAAGAGAGGAAAAAAGCAGCGAGAGGGGGAAAAAGCAGGAATTTATGTTGCCTGTCTTTACCACGTGGTCTCCTGAATCAACGTAAATCTATGTTTTTCATTCTTCAGATGTTGACACGTTCTCTCTTTCTCGTGAACGATTTCGCTCGTTTATCAAGCTTGCTACTTCCGAACTACCACGAAGAACTTCAGTCGCTTTACGGTACCTCTTCGTCAGATCGATACTGCGTTCTTCTTGCGGGGAAAAACGGAGATAAAAATAGAAATAAAGATAGGCATAAAAATGGCGGGATAAAATAAATGAACGAAAGAGGAGGGAGGAATTCGTGAGCGGGTAATTTAATAAGGAATTATGACAGAAGGGTAAATTTTTCCACGTTCAACGCGTATTGAATTAGTCTCGCTGTGAATAGAGTAATTGTTTGAGAACTTTATCGAGAATTTTTATTAGTCTGTTACCTTTTCCCCGAGCTTTCATGGTCTACCATTTCCACTATCCTCGTTTCTCCTTTATTTTACAGCTGATATTTAGAGCTGGTATGAAGTATTTCGATTGATCTCGTTCTTCGTTTCGTCACACAGAAAATGGAAGAAAGGAAGTACAAAACGCATTGAAAATGCCGTGTAAAAGGAGAGAGTTAGGCATGAATCGTGTGATAAATCGCGAAACTGTCCGGCCCACGAAGCATTATTTTTCAACTTTCGTGTATACATTTTCTTTTAAAATCCGTCGTAAATCTTCTCAACTTGTTCAAAGGTACATCGGTTCCGCGAGAAGATATAATATATCAATTCGATGTATCAAAATAGTTTCCCTTTTTTTCAGCTATATTCTTCCCTCTCGTTTTACATTCTTTCTTCCCTTTTTCTTCGATTACGCTTTATTCCCAGGAATACTAGCGATTGATACTAATTCAATTTTTATATTTTTCTCTTCTTTTACTTTTTTTAAGATCCTATTTTTACGTGGCGATTTTCCTTCCTCGACGGAGTTTCGTTTATTACCGTTGAAATTTTTGTTTATTATTTATTTATTAAGAGACGATTAAATTTCGGTTTAATTCTTCGATTTTTGTGTATGATTTATGCGATGTGGTGGTGTGTCTTGATAAACTTTCCGGTTAAATAGATACACTGATTTAATTCTTAATTACGTAGTTTGACACGACGCAAAATTACTCGATGGCACAGAATTACTGTCACTCTCCATTCCATTTAATTACTACGCCTATGTATCTTCCACGCAATATACACTTACATATTTTACCTCTATTCCTCTATTTCACTTCTGCAATCTTCTTCATTCCCTTCAGCATTGTTAATCGGACATTTCAAAATAGATCCAGTCAAAAATTTCTATTATAATGTTTTACAATAATAATAATATTATTTTGAACCAGATTTATTTTTATTACTTTCCGAGTAGTACATACATTTGAAATTCTTCAAATGTTAATTTTCTAGGCTACAATTAGTCGTTAAAAACCAGCTGTTAAAAGTGACAGAAAAGTGGAGTGTCTGACATTAAAGTATAAAATAGGAGTATATAGTCATTGTCAAATTGTTGACTGTCACACATTCAAAATTGTCGAGTTCTTACACTCCAATAGTTTTCCAAAATTTGTATCCTGTGACTGAAACATCTAGAATTAATCACTTGCCGTATTTTGACGAGTCTGACTCGTGATGAAGATTTTGGCCCAAACAGGAATATCACGAGTCAGACTCGTGAACAGAAAGTCGGCCCAAACATGAGTATCACGA
>NW_016908026.1:0-2007 GCF_001483705.2 Eufriesea mexicana
GCTTTTGTTTTTTGATGATCGACGTCTCCAGTCTGTAGGAGTGCATGGTCAAGAATACATTACTATCTCACTACCAAATTATTCATTTTATTACCACATCCAACTTTCCACTATAATATCCAACATTCCCCCAAATATGGTCATGCTAAGGGCCTGAAGCATCGACCTGGCCCTCGAACCCTCGGCGACCTTCCAAACTAAAGTCACTTATACACGAGATGGAAATTCTGCGATACAACAATACGTGATTTTCGAAAATTTACCATCGCGATTTTATTCACAGATTTCTGCTATTTCTATGAAAGGCAAAGGAGCCTGCAGGGAGGAGATAAATCTCGACAAATATCTCGACTCGCAAGAGCTAAAGAAGAAAGCCCCTTTAACGCAATTTCGTTCGACTTAACACGCTTCGACCTTCGAAAAGTTCCAATTCCATCCAATTTAATACCTCATTACCTCTAATTCTCGCAAATATCAATGGCACCTCAAGCGTATCAACCAAATTACACCCCTGGCCCCTCTTCCTCCATCGGGAATTTCGTTACGAAGTTTCGCACCCCTCCTCGGTGCTTCTTCGTTTTTAAACGGTTCGCAGTGGTAACGAAGTTACGAACTTTCCTTTCCTGCGAAACACCTAGGCTGAGGATGGATCGGGTAATTTCTCTTGCTTTTATTCTTTTTCAGAAGCACCTATTCGAAAGGTCCTCAGCTTTTCAGTAATCGCGCTTTCCACGCTGGAACGCCGACGCGGGAGAAGATGCTGCTTTCGCAAATGGCGGCCGGTCGTCTTACACTTCATCGCGCCACTCCGTATAGTTCTTATCTATATAGGCTTATAATAAAAGGGGACCCATGGCGGCTCGTAAATTTCCAGTCGATCGTCCGATTTACGATTTCCGGCCGGTCGTTTTGCCCCTGTCGAGGAACGCCGGAGCATCGTTGAAACAATAAGGCGAGAGAGCAATGACGGAGAGGAATCTCGAGTTCCAGATCTCGTTAACGTGGATGATTGTTGGATGTAAGGCATAGGGTTCTTATTTGAAATTGCTAGTAATCGAAATGGACCGGCTCGAAACGGCATTTACCGTCTGCGCGTTCCTCTTTAATTCGAGCAGCGTCGTTTGCGATATTTTATAGTCTATGGGATACCAGTTGTCTGTGGTCACCATCTTTGCTATTTGGAGATGAGAATGGTATTTTTAGCTGACTTAAACTGGCACTGATAACCATTTTTGCGTAGAAAATTGTTAGTTTTTTGGTTGATTAGAAGGAATGAAATAGTGGTTGTTGCACTAGTCATAGTGAATGCTTTTTCTCAGGGTCATGAGTATGTCGTACTCATAGAGATACTGTGCACCTTGCTTGTGGAATTAACCCTCTCCTGGTCCCAAAACGTAAACATGAGTGATGGCTGAGCCAAATCTGTCTTAAGTTGTACCAATCGCACACGACTTACGTGGAGTGTCGTACCAATTAGAAAAATATAATTTGGGAAAAGTTAACTTAATAAATTACAAAAATACGAGTGAAAAATTAAAATCAAACGAGTGATTAAAACTAAATGATATATTAAATTAAACAACGAACAATAAAGGTTAATAATTGTAATAAGACACATCGACAAACCATAGACGTGACACGTGGTGTTTATATTTGGCCCGGTCGATGTACCACGTGTCAGGCCCGTGATAGTCACTTTTGACCCAATCGAGGTATCACGCGGACTTTCATTAAAATCCGAAGTTTTGAGTTAGGTAATATTATTATTATATTTTAGAGAATTAGTAATTTATTAATATTAGAGAATAGATCACAAAATTAGAGAATTGGAGAATATATTAATAAATTAATATTAGAGAATGATATTATTAGATATATCTGAATAATAAATGATACATTAAATTAAACAACGAACAATAAAGGTTAATAATTGAAGTGATGCACATGGACAAACCATGGGCGTGACACGTGGTGTTTATATTTGGTCCGCCATCGATGTACCACGTG
>NW_016908026.1:2061-3362 GCF_001483705.2 Eufriesea mexicana
GTTAGGTAATATTATTATTATATTTTAGAGAATTAGTAATTTATTAATATTAGAGAATAGATCACAAAATTAGAGAATTGGAGAATATATTAATAAATTAATATTAGAGAATGATATTATTAGATATATCTGAATAATAAATGATACATTAAATTAAACAACGAACAATAAAGGTTAATAATTGAAGTGATGTACATGGACAAACCATGGGTGTGACACGTGGTGTTTATATTTGGTCCGCCATCGATGTACCACGTGTCAGGCTCGTGATAGACAGTTTCGACCCAATCGATATACCGCACGAACTTTCATTAAAATCTGAATTTTTGGGTTAGGTAATATTATTATTATATTTTAGAGAATAGAATAATTTATTAATATTAGAGAATATATCAGAAAATTAGAGAATTAATATTATTATATATATTATAATATAATTCGAAATATAGCGTTCGAATACTTTCATGAACTACTGTATATATACTAAAAATTTATGTCAATCATTACCACAGTCCTGTATAAAAAATAATCAGTTTTGTATGCAATTTTTTAGAGTGATTACAAGCCAGCAGTATACACGCAGTGGCTCGTGGAAATTTATCGATAGAATTAGTTAATTATCTTGTGGGGGTACCGATTTTTGTTTATGCGAAACCGATACTTGAATGTAGAAATTATGAGATCGACTCGCTTCATTATTATGGGAATGCGATTTTATCGTCGTATAAGTAACGTGCGATGTTAATACCGCGATTCTATAACATCGATTTGGATTTATGCATTGTTGGTACGTGTCGCGTGCATTTTTATGGAACGTGCGACGATAATGTCTTTTTCAGCAATAATTTAACCTGCATTATTGAAAGACGAATACATATTGTCGTTTACCTTCTCCAAAAATATTTCTTTCCTCTTTTATCGATATCTTTGTCTTTGCCCCAAGTCTGCGGTTTACTATAAATTCGCCGAAAATTCTATGGGGGTCGTAGAAAATAGAAATTTAGTACACGATTCGAGTAAAGCATTCTTCTGCTGATTTCCTTTAAGCTTCGTGGATTTTGTATAGGAGGGTAGACGGGAAAGAAAGTTAGGTTGAGATAAGGTTTAAAGGATTGCGTTTCTTAATGTAATTTAAGTTCGAAAGAAGAAGAAGGATTTACATGCTTCGCGAAAAAGAATTTTAGACCAAATTCGCGCAAGTATTTCCTTAGAAACGTGTAATAGCATAATTAACAGTGATTATACTGTTATATATATTCGCAGTTAATGTATAATAAAGTTATGGCTTGGACACTTAGAAT
>NW_016908027.1:0-3199 GCF_001483705.2 Eufriesea mexicana
TAATGAAACGTAGCATAGCTCAACCTAACATGCCGAGACCGGTACTGCTGGCCTCCCCAGTGCCAAGCAAAGCATATTAGAGCAGAATAGAGATCAGAAACCCACCGAAGAGCAGTGTAGAGTAAATAAGTCGAAACTAAACTCTCCTAACCTAACCAAACGTAACATAATCAAAGGTAACGTATCCCAACCTGTGGTGCCACGGCAAATATTGCTGGCCTATGAGAGCCAAGCGGAGCGTAGCAGAGCAATGTAGCAAGCTGTATTCGACCGAGTGGCAGTGTATAGCACAATTGTCAGAGCTAACCCTACCAAACGTGACCAAACCGAGCCTCAACAATCTGCACATAACACATCCTAACGAGCCGAGACCACTATTCCAGGCATCCCCAGTGCCGAGCTGAGCATATTTGAGCCCAGTGGAGGGCAGAGGTCCTGCGTATAGCGGTGTACATCACCAAAGTCAAAGCTTTCCGATCCTAACCTACCCAAACCTAACATGACCAAACGTAGCCTAACTGAACATAACGTGCCAAGAGTACCCTTGCAGGACTCCACAGAGCCAAGCACAGCATATTATAGCAATATGGATCGCAGAAATCCACCGAATTCCAGTGCATAGCACAAAAGTAGATGCTATTCTAACCAAACTTGGCCTAAGCTAACATAGCCGAACGTAACCTATCTCAACATAACGTGAAGATACCACGATTGCTGGCATCCATAGAGCCAAGCACCACATATTAGTGGATAGTAGAACGCTGAACGCCCTAGAATCACAGTGTGTATCGGAAAAGCCTACGCTACGCAATCCTAACCCGTGCCAACGTGTCCCAGCCAAACATAGACTAACTAAACTTAACGTACCGCCAACACTGTTAATGGGATCTCCACGGCCAAGCAGAACATATTAGGGAAAGTAGAGCGTAGGAGTCCGACGTGTATCAGTGTATACCACGAAAGTCATATCTATCCGAGGCTAGCCAAAACGGACGTATTGTAGACAAGCGCAGCCTACGCAGCATAACGGATCGAGACCACTATTACTGGTATTCCCAGAGTCGCGGAGAATATAGTAGAGCGAGGCGGGGCGTAGAAATCCACCGAATATCAGTGCCTAGCAAAAAAGCCTAAGCTATCCTATCCCAACCTTACCGAGCGTAACCTAACCAAGCGTAGCCTGACTCAACCTAACGTTCCGAGACCATTATTGCCTGCCTCCACAGCACCAAACGGAAAATACTAGACGACAGTGGAACGCATAAGTCCATGGAACACCGCGTAAGCCAAGGCTATCCAAACATAGCCCAGACTAACATATCCTAACCAAACGTAGCCTAACTCAACCTAAACTGCCGAGATCACTATTACTGGCCCCGCCATAGCCGAGTAGATAACGGTACAGCAATGTAAAGCGCAGAAATCCACTGGAGAGCAGTGTATAGCGCAAAAGTCGATGCTATCCTGCCCTAACCTCTCCAAAACGTAACATAACTGAACGTAGCCTAACGCAGCCTTATGTGGCGGGAACACTATAACTGTTCGCCCAGAGCACCTAACCAAACGTAGCCTAACTCAACCTAAACTGCCGAGATCACTATTACTGGCCCCGCCATAGCCGAGTAGATAACGGTACAGCAATGTAAAGCGCAGAAATCCACTGGAGAGCAGTGTATAGCGCAAAAGTCGATGCTATCCTGCCCTAACCTCTCCAAAACGTAACATAACTGAACGTAGCCTAACGCAGCCTTATGTGGCGGGAACACTATAACTGTTCGCCCAGAGCCGAGCAGAGCATGGTAGAACAACGTAGAGCCTAGAAATCCTCCGGATAGGAGTGTATAGCACAAAAGTGACCTTTATCCTATCCTAACCTGTACAAACGTAACACAACCAAACGTAACCTAACCTAACGCAACGTCCCTGGACCATTATTGCTGGCCTCCATAGAGACAAGCAGAACATACGAGAGCACCGTAGATCGCAGAAAGCCACCAAATTGCAGTGTACAGCACATATTTCGGAGTTATCCTAAACTAACTTAACCAAACCCAAACAAACCTAATGTAGACAGATTGAACTTAAAGTGCGGCGACCGCTATTGCCGGTCGTCCCAGCGTCGAGCAAGGTATATTAGAGCAGAGTAGAGCGCGGGAATCCACCGAATAACAGGGAACACGGCGAAAGCCGTATCTAGCCAAACATAACAAAGGCAACGTATCCTAACCAAATGCAGCATAACCCAAATTGACGTGCCGCTACCGCCGTTGCTGGCCTCCATGGAGCCAAGCTGAAAATATTATAGGAAAGTAGAGAGCCGAAATCCACACAGCGGCAATGTAGAGCAGAATAGTCAAAGGTATCCTAACCTAACCCAGACTAATCCAGCATAACCAAGCGTAACATAATTCAACCTCACGTCCCAAAACCACTATTGCGAGCCTCCCCAGAGCAATGTGGCGCATATCAGAGCACAGCGGAGCGTAGAAGTCGGCCGCATTGCATTGTATAGCGCAAAAGCCAGGGGCATGCTGACCAAACCTAGCCTAACCTAACTTAGCGGAACGTAACATAGCCGAAACAAACGTACCGCGAACATTACTGCTGGCGTCCCCAAAGACAAGCAGAATACGATAGAGCACAGAAGAGCGCAGGCGTCGATAGAATAGCATTCTGTAGCACAAAAGCCATAGCCACCGTAACCTAACTCAACGTTACCTAACCTAGCCAAACGTAATCTAACTTGACCTAACATGTCGCAAACAACATTGCTGTCCTCCCGAAGATCGAGCAGAGTATAGAAGAGTAACGTGGAGCGCAGAAATCCACCGAATTGCGGTGTACAGCACAAAAACCCAATCTATCCTTTCCTAACTTAACCAAACATAAAATAACGGAATGCAGCATGCCTCAGGCTGACGTAACGAGAACAGTACTGATGACCTCCCAATAGTCAAGCAGAATACACCAGTGCGCAGTGGAGCGCAGAAAGCCACCGAATAGCTGTGAATAGCACATTGGTCAGAGCCAAACTATTCAAACATAGCATAACCGTATCTTACCAGACGTAACGTAACTCAAACATACGTGCCGTGACCACTATTTCTGGCTTCCCCAGAGACAAGCGGATGCCTGTAGAGCTACGCAGAGCGCAAATATCTACCGAATAGCCGTGTATAGCACAAAAGTCAAAGCTATC
>NW_016908028.1:0-1097 GCF_001483705.2 Eufriesea mexicana
ACTGGAAGGGCTCTGAGCGAAGGGGTCTAAGTGGAACGTCCCATTTTTCGATCCTCGTTTCTGGCTCTAACCGCAATATCGCCCTAAACGATCGCACATGCCACTTGGATCGCGTAATAAAGACCGTCGATAAAATGCACGAGCAGAGCGATCGACTCACTCTTGCTCTGCGTAATCTCGAGAGACTTCTTGCGGGGCACGCACGGTACTAGAAGCAGTCGCAGGAATAAGAGTGTACGGCCACCCATGGATTTGAAATGAGAATGGAAACGATAGAGTAACGAAGGAAAAATATGGTCCAAATGTAAGTATACGAATGAGAAAATATGCGAGTCCAGGGTATGTCGAAGCTAATCTAATTTCGTAGAAGTCAGTCGAAGTCAGGCTAACGAATGAAAGTAGTCATCATAGAATCTAGTATAGTAGAAGTCATCATAGTGGAATGCGTTGCATAGTGATAATGATAATTTAATTATAGCTTTATTTAAATATATACATTTATTAAATGAATTTTAATTGCGCATTAGATTATTCCTCCTGACAACTGTTATCAATCTCTCGCATCTAATCTAAGTTTAAACCTCAGCTCTGAGCGATCTTCTTTATCTAATCCGCAGTTGTGCGAGATATTTATTTTGCAGGAGCGATTAAAAGATATAATAAAAAATATTTCTTATCTTCTGAAATACATAAATTAATATCAAGATAGGATTCAAAGTTATAAAATGAATAAAATTAAATAAAATAAATATAGAACTAAAAATAGGGTTATTGAATAAAAATATTGAAAATTGAAATTGAAAAATATGGAATATAGAAAAAAAAGAAATGCATTATATTAATTATAATTATGATTATAAATTTATTAATGTATAAGATATTATCCCTTGGTATTATTATTTAACTTTAATATATGAGCCGTTCACTGCACAAATCGATTAACTCCACTTTTTGAAAAATCTTACATTTAAGTGTCAAAGCACTTGGTATAGTCGTAACTTTTTATATTTATAATAACTTTCCCCGATAATTAAGATTAACACCGTTAAACGACAAAAATTTTTTGGCCACTGAATAATAAATAATTTATTTCAGAG
>NW_016908028.1:4101-6177 GCF_001483705.2 Eufriesea mexicana
CCTGACAGTTTAGTTTTATTCTATATATATCAGTCAATATTGTATGCAGCAAAAAGCGTGTATTCTGTGCCTCGTTTCTATACAACGAGCGAACAAATTTGAAATTCGCGTGTAAGTTGAACGGAACAGAATTGTCACATTTGAAGCATTATATTTTTGGTTTGCTTTTTATATTATAACGAAACACCGTACATAAATATGTAATTTAGAGGTTATAGTAACGATTCGTTACTTGCTCGGTCTTTTGTTTTTTATTGAAATGATTTTATCGATCATTTTATAACGATACCCATTTTGGGACTTTTTCAAAGATATCAAATATTTTCAAAACAAAGCGTAATTTGAATATAATTATACCGTTACGCAACCTTTTGTGCATATATATAACTTATCCAGCCAAAAATTTCAAAAAAAGAAATTTAGCAGTTAATGGGTTAATAATAGTTAGGCTCTCGGTTAACCCCGTGCACCTTTTCAATTCTCAGAAATTCTACATCGAAGTCGTATATCTAATTTCAATGAACCACCAAACGTCTATTCCATGCGCGATAAAATTGGTCAAAAGTTTCAGAAATCCTTAACCAACAGATATAATTATAATCGCGTGTAGCTTATGATGACGAGGACTGACACGATGAACTTGGACTCGTCATTGCAGTGCAAGGGGTTAAAAGGTTTCCATAAAAGAAGAAGAGGAAGAAGAAAAAAGAGAAAGATAAGATAGAAAGTGTAATATACTTTTGCTTTTGCTCCTTGTGTCTGAGCTGTATGCTTCTGGCCAGCTTGTCGAGGGACTTGCTGTAATCGAGCTCGAGCTCGGCTCTCTTTCGAAAAAAATCCTGAAGCTCCGCCACGATGGCGACCTGGGCCTCCATCCGGATGTCGAGGCATCTCAGCTGTTCGTTCAGCTGCAGCCGTATGTCTGAAAACAGGAACACGCCAAAGATAAAGACCTTCTCCTCGGTTTTTCGTTTAATCGATCCATCGACCAACCGACCACTCGGCACACCGCAACCGCGTTTCGTGTTACCCACGCATTTGCTGCCGAGGGACCAGTCCAGGCTATCTGGATTCGACCATGCCGCGGCTTTTATCTTGCCCACACCTGCCACTCGCGATTCTCTGCGTTCGTATTACGCCTCCTGTTTTTCTGGCTAACATCCAGCAGAAAAATCGCGAGACCGATTTAAGGGATCGGATCGGATTCGATTCCATCTAATCGAATCCGACTGGACTGGTTCGAGATGAATATATTACACGGTTGTACCTCGAGGCAAGGAAGCTAAGACCTTCGAGTGCTCATTCCGCCGTTTTTAGCACTCCCAGTGTTCATGGGCTCGGTTTCGCTGATGATAGACCTAGTGTGATTGGTCGAATGATCGATAGATGGGGAAACGAGGGAAGAGCAACTTCAAAGGGAATGGAACGAACGAGGACACGGGGAAATCGGCAATATTTATATTAATACTAGGTTCACGTTTGTATACCCATTACTGTGACAATATTTTTCTCACCCGCTATATACAGTGAAGAGCAAAACGGAATCTATACTGCGCTAAATATTTACTATACTAAATTATCATACTACGCTAAGTATTTACTATACTAATATTTGCTTTACTATACTATACTAAATATTTCAACAGCAATAACTTTGCGAGGAGAAATCGTAGAATAATATTCGTGGGCTCACTATAAAACTCTGTGAAGAGTTTTGAGAGTTTCTGGCATTAGATTGTTTATGTTAGAACCGATAAGGAAACTCGTAGACATCGGAATGTATTTTCCAATCAGTCGGTTTCCAGTCAAATCCACGGTAAAAAGTAAAAATAAATTTCTTTTATTAAGAAATTTTATTCGTAGGCGAAAAATGAATACAAAATAAAAAATAGATTGAAAAAAAAATGCCAAATTATAAGGCGAGAATCGAACCCCGACCTGCAGCGTAACAATTTTCGGACGTTGCTCCTGGGCCACAACGCTGCTTAAAAACCAATGGAAATATATTCTAGTTAACGAAGTAATAAAACTTTGATCATAAATTTCTCAAAAACTACTGAGTAGTTGCCCCTATAA
>NW_016908029.1:0-3090 GCF_001483705.2 Eufriesea mexicana
CTGGCCTAACCTAACCTCACCAAACGTAGCATAACTAAAGGTAAAGTGCCGATACCACTGTTACTGGCACTCCTGGAGACAGGCTGATCATATTAGAGCACATTAGAGGGCAGAAATCCTCCGAATAGCAGTGTCTAGCGCAAAAGTCGTAGCTAGCCCCTCCTAACCTAACCAATCGTAACGTAACCGAACGTAAGCTAACTCATCATAACACGGCACGACCACTATTTCTGGCCTCCACAGCGCAAAGCAGAACATATTATAGAAGCGTGGAGAGCATAAATCCATAGAATCGCAGTGCATAGCAGAACAGTCAAAGCCATCCAATCGTAACCCAGGAAACTGTAACCTAACCAAAGGAACCCCAACTAATCGTAACGAGCTTCGACCTGTATTGCAACCAAGCAGAATACGGTAGATCACAGCAGCGCGCAGAGGTCTAGCGTATAACATTGTATACCACGAAAGTCTAAACTATCCTGGCCTAACACAAACGAACGTAAAATACCCAAACGTAGCCTAACCCATCCAAACGTAACGAGACCACTATTACTGGACATTCCAGATTCGAGCAGGGTATGGAGGAGTGTTATAGACCGCAGAAATCCACCGATGAGCAATGCCTACCATAAAAGTCAACGATAACCTGGCCAAACCTAACCAAACCTAACGTAACAAAGCACAACCTAACGTGCCGCGACAACTATTGCTGCCTTCCCCAGAGGCAAGCAGAATATACTAAAGCTCAGACAACTACAGAAATCCTAGGCGTTGCGGCGTCAAGCACAAGGTCAAAGGTATTCTAACCTAACCTGACCTAACCTAACTAAACCAAAGGTAGCCTAACCCAACATAACGTACTGAGACCACAGTTGCCGTCTTCCCCAGAGACAAGCAGAAAATGATACAGCACATTATAAATCAGAATTCCATAGGATATCAGGGTTGAGTGTATATGTCAACGCTCTCCCAACCGAACCCAAGCAAGCCTAACCTAACCAAACGTAACCAATCCCAGGGAAACATGTCGCGAAGGGTATTGCTGGTCTCCACAGAGCCATGCAGAGCATACTAGAGGAGGGCGGAGCGCAAAAAGCCGCAGAACAGCAGTGTATAGGAGAATAGTCGAAGCTATCCAAACCTAACCGGCGCTAATGTAACTCAACCAAACGTAGCTTGTCACAACTTAGCGTGCCGATACCGCCTTTAGCGGCTTCCACATGGCCAAGCGGAGTATACAAGGGCGCAGTAAAACTTAGAAATCTTCCGAATTGCAGAGTATACCACGAGAGTCAAATCTGTCCGTACCTAACCCAAACCAACGTAACGCAATAAAACACCACATGCCTCAGTCAGACGTGGCGTGACCGCTATTACTGGCCCTCACATTGTCGAGCAGAGTGTAGTAGAGCAACGTAAAGCGTAGAAACCCGACGAACAGCAGTGTATAGCACGAAAGTCAAAGCTACCCTGTTTCACATTACCCTAACCTAGTACCACCAAGTGCAACACACCTAACCTTACGCGCCGAGACCACAATTACTGGACACCCCAGAGTAAGGAAGAGCAATATAGACCGTACAAATTCACCGAAGAGCAAACACCGAAGAGCAATGTGTACCACAAAAGTCAAAGATAACCTAACCAAATATAGCCTAACCTAGCCTAACCAACCGTAGCCTAACTCGACATGTCATCCGCACACCGCCATTGCTCGCCTTCCCAGAGCCTACCTGAACACATTAAAGCACAGTGGAGCACAGGAATTCGCCGAATAACAGTGTATAACACAAAAGTCAAAGCAATCCTAACCAATAAGCTAGCCAAACCTAACCTAGCCCAACGTAACCTAACACAACCTCTCGTCGAACGACCGCCCTTGCTGGCCTCTCCAGAGTCTGGTAGGTTATAGTAGAGCAACAAGGAGCGCTGAAATCCACGGAATGGCAGTGTACAGTATAAAAGTCAAATATATCCCATCCTAACCTATCCAAACGTACCAGCACCAATCGCAACGCGACTCATACTATCGTGCCGAGACCACTATCGCCGTCCTCGACAGAGCCAAGCAGAACATACTAGAGAGCAGTGGATCGCAGAAATACACCGAACAAGAGCTAGGAACACGAGAGGCAAAGCTATCCATACCTATCCCAAGCTAACACAACTAAACGAGACGTAGCATTGCTCAACCAAATGTGCCGAGACCGCTATTCCTGGGCTCCCCAGACACGTGCAGAGTATAGTAGAGACAGTGGGGCTCAGAATTCCGCCCAGTAACAGTACGCAGCTCGCAAGTCAAAGCTGCCATGACCTGAAGCAACGCAACCTAACGTAACCGAACGTACCCTAACTCAACCTAACGTGCCGAGTTCACTATTACTGGCCTCCCCAGAGCCTACTGGAACACACTAGAACACAGTGGATCGCAGAAATCCACCGAAAGGCAGTGTACACCACGTAAGTCAAAGCTATCCAAACCTAACCCTGACTAACGTAATCTAAGCGAACATAGCAATGTAGAGCGCAGAAATCCACCGGATGTCTGTTTATATCACTAAAATCAATGAGGATTTCCTCGACATTTGCGAAATGTGCAGCAATGCTGTTGATTTCTGAGCTTTACCGTGCCCAACTATATTCTGCTTGGCACTGCGGAGGCCGGCAGTAGTAGTCTTGGCACGTTAGTTTGAGTTGCGCTACGTTTGCTTATGGTACGTTTGGCTTGGTTGGGAAAGGATAGCTTTGACTTTTGTGCTATACACTGCTATTCGTGGGATTCCTGCGCTCTGCTGTGCTCTACTATGTTAATCTTGGTTCTGGAAACGGCAGCAATGTTGATCACGGCACGTTATGTTGAGTTAGGCTACGTCTGATTATGTTAGGTTTGGTCAGGTTAGGTTTCGGTATCTTTTGTGCTGAACACTGCAATACGGCGGATTTTGGCGCACTAAGGCGATCTAGTATATTCTCCTTTGCTCTTGGCAGCTTAGCACCTGTGCTGTAGGCACGCTGGTTTGAGTTAGGTACGCTGGCTTAAGATACACTTGGTACGGTAATGCTAGGGTGGATTTAGCTATTGTGCTATAC
>NW_016908030.1:0-2906 GCF_001483705.2 Eufriesea mexicana
ATAGATATCGAGTTCGAGTTTTGAAAATTAATCAGCTGTTTTATTAACACAATTAATATTAATATTAATTAAAGTGATATAATAAAATATTTTAGTTATAATCCATTTGAATAAAAAATAATATTAGCTTAACAAGTATAAAAATAAAAATCTGAAGTAAGTTATTTTGACCATATATATTTTTTTTAAATATTTAATGATTTTAATATCATTTTAAAATTGTCATTATTATTAGTTTAAGAATGATAAATTTTTTTTGTGTTGAAAATTAATTAACTGTTTCATTAGGTTTCTGTATAATTCTTTTTTTATGGTTCAAGAATAATATTTTTATAAAATTGGAATTAAATATTGGTGCATTAAGAATTGATGAGGTGATTTATCAAGTATTTGCATTTAAAAATTTCATTTTTAGTATGTAAATTTAAAAACGATATTGTTATGAGATATGCATCAGATATTTGCGTGTTTAATTAAATTAACGAGCTGTATTTATTCAGTGTTCGCACTTTGTACAATTTTCTAAATTATCTTAACAAGTGTGAATTAATTGACGTTAAAAAGTTTGTTCCTTCCAGTTTTAATTTTAATATCTTGAAAGTTGCATCTTCTCCTCTTGATAATACATGCATTCATTGTATATGAGATTCTCATTCTAATTAATAAAAAATTATAAAAAGAATTTGGAGAATCACTAAAAGTATCCAAGTCCTTGAGAACACAAGTACACTTAATGCTTTTGTAATTAACGTACAATATTTAATTAATCTACTATTATTAATTAGAAATTTATTCATTAGTGTGATTTCAAAAAATGAGAAACTCTAATTCACATCTGTCATTTTCAAGATTTTAACGACCAAAACACCAATTTCTCATCTTCAATGGTTAAAAAATTAGAAATCTTATTTCCTGTCTGTCATTTTTAAGGTTTGAAAGACCAAAACACCAATTTCTCGTGTTAAATTTAAAAAATAAACACTGTCCTCCACTTTTCATATTCGAAACACCAAATAACCAACTTTCTGTCCTCAACATTTAAAAAATAATAGACTCCCATTTTCATTCTTCATTTTTAGCGTTTGAAACATTGAAACACTATTTTAACACTAACACTAATTTTTTCTCTTCGATATAGAAAATGTCGATTCACCATTTTCATAAATAACATATTGAACTAGATCAATGTTCTACAATCTCCAAACTTACCAATTTTCTTATTAGTATCAGAAATGCCAAAATTTTGGTGTTTTTCGAAAGATGAAAAATGTTTGAACGGCCAAAACACCAATTTTCACATTAGTATTTGAAATGCCAAAATTTTGGTGTTTTTCAAAAAAAGAAAAATGTTTTAACGATCAAAATACTAATTTCTCACTTTCAATGCTTATAAAATCAAAGATTTTCATTCCTGTCTTGCATTTTCTACGTTTGAAAGACCAAAACACTAATTTCTTGTCTCCAATGTTTAAAAGATGAAAACCATTCTTCATTTTCCACATTCTGTCTTCACTGTTTGAAAAATAAAACACCAAAATAAAATCAAAACACCAATATTCTAAAAGAAAAAATATGAATTTACCATTTTCATAATTAATATATCAAATTAGATCAGTCTTCTACAATCTCGAATCTTATCAATTTTCTCATTCGTGTTTGAAATGCCAAAATTTTAGTGTTTTCAAAAAATGAAAAATGTTTGAACGACCAAAACACCAATTTCTCGTTTTCAGTGTGTAAAAAATGAAAACCATTCTTCATTTTCCACATTCTGTCTTCACTATTTAGAAAATAATAGTCCCAAATTCTCGTCCTTCATTTTTAACAGTTGATACGTGAAAACACCAATATTTGAAAATGTAAAATATCAATTCGCCATTTTCATAAATAATATATCAATATAAATCACATTCCCGTTGCCAGTCCTAGGATAGAAGTAAATTTTCCCCAAAAACAAGCTCTGTTGTTTGCCAAACACCAAAATACCTTCGAATTTCGATCCTGGAGTCCCCGTAGTCCCGGAAAGTAGGTTTAGGCCGGAGGATCGTCTCGCTTTTACTCTCTCGATACCCTAGTCAATTAGAGTCACGCATCCTGCAGAGACCTCTCCCGCCAGCTCGTTGATCGTTTCGTATTTGTTACCGATTTCTCGGAAGACGAGAGGCTGGACGGCAGCGGGAGCGAGTGCAATTCCGTGGTGCCGAAGAAGCGACGTCGCAAGCACACTAGCGCCACTGACAGAGAACACCAGGTGACGTTCGACGACTATCCGCCATCGCCCAGGTCATCCAGATCGTCAGCTTCTTCCAGATCCAGCTCTCTATTGCAGTTCGAGTCCCTGGAGAGGACCTGTGCCACACTGTCGCCATCTAGCTACAGCTTCGACTCCTTGGAGTATCCGAATAGGTCCAATACGTCTCATCCTGAGAACACGTCGCCTGACAGCCTCGAGCAGGACTATGAGAAGACCCTGCCCAACGGATTTGCCAACGCTGCGGATCATTTCTCGAGGATCAGACCCTATCGCAGCTTCGAGAGCTTGGATACGTGTCAGAAGGAGGAGGAGTTCGGCCATGGTGGTTTGACCAATGGATTCACACCCTTGTACCTGAAACGAAACGCGGAGCTGTCCAGAACACGTACAAACGGATACCATCGTCCTAGGTAACGTTCATTTTCTGTACTTTCTTTTGATAAAGTGGACTGCCACTTTGGGTGCTGTGCTATCTTTTCGTTTTAGTTTCACGTAGAATGACAAGTGTTTTCTAGAATAAAACTAGTGATTTGTTAAGTCTAGGTTAGGTCTAGGTATAGGCTTGGAACTAGATTTGGAACTATGGAAGCTTTATTATTATTACTAGCTTCTTATGTATCATTTCTTTTTATAATGGTTCGGTGATATTTTT
>NW_016908031.1:0-2779 GCF_001483705.2 Eufriesea mexicana
CGGGTCCAGCGATCTCCAGAAGGAGAACGCCGGAAGCGGTCCGACGGGGACGAACGTCCTCTGTTCCGAGGTTTTTGAGGCTTATTTTCTCCCTTGCAGCGGAGATAGCCTCCGTGCAAGAGAGCCTCGAGCCCGACTTGGCCGGCCACCTGCCCTACACCGAGCCATGATCTGGCCCTTGTCTTCGGTGTTTACTGTATCGTAATAGGCGTGTACCCAGTTGAGATGGCTAATGAAGCCGTGTTTCCCCAAGCGCCGAGCTGAACCTGGGGGTATTTCAGAGCCATGCTCCTACAGCTAAATCTCTGGTCGATGCCATTCACACTGGTCTGTCCTCCATACGCGGGATATGAATCATTATCCAGCCCCCCGTCCGCATTTAGTCCCATTTCTTTCAGCACTCTGAGGGGTGCCCCTACATAGTGAGTTTTCCCATCGATGGTTTTGGTGTACCCTTCTATCTTCTGGTGCCACCTTACAGTCAAAGTTGTTATGATTCTGTTGATTTGGAGCCAGTTGATGCCCTTGGGGAAATAGCTTCGAGTATAGTCACAGAAAGCTTCTCTGAGATTCCTCGCGCTGTTTAGAATTCCTTCCGTCACCAACTCGATAGCTTCGTCGACGTCAACGACTTGTATGGTGCTGACCCAGGGGATGTCACCCCGGTGGTCCGTCTGATTTACATCATATGTCCTCCCCTCTAAGTCAACACGCGCTACAGTCGTGGTTAGTATCACAAATATTATACGCCGGACCGGGTGACTAAGGTCTACAAGCCCCCGCCATCCTCACAAATGCTTCCTTCCTTGTTCGCTCCTCGCCCACGTCATGCATCACGAATTTTTCAGTGGCTTGTTCTAGTGGATAGGTGTTAAGTGAGCGACAATCCACGTATCGCGGCCAGATATTATCTGGGCAATCATTCTTCGCGATGGGGATGATTTTGGTCCCTGGATCTGATAACAGCCAGTCTTCCCCTCCTCGGCCCCCCAACCGCAGACGCCCTTGATGACGGAGTCGGGTACTTTTGACTTCGCGTTCTGGCATATTCTTCTCTGCCCAAGCGTACTCCACTCCGATTGGCTGAACAACCCTCCTTTCTCTAAGCTCATCGTAGAGATCTACCTTCAAAGCGAGTGATCTGTAGTCTACCCCTGCGGCAAGCTGGGCGACATTGCTCATGAAACCATAAGTGCAAATCCCCTTCGCGGGGTTTATCGTTCCCGGCACGGAGCGTGAGGGAGTAGTCGCTGCCTCGATTATCAGGGCTGATGTTTCAGTGCGTATGAGTCGGCCATGGGTGTAGTTGGCGTCAACTCCCACGGCCACCCACTTCAGCCTCTGCCCCCTCTTAACCTCCGCCTCATCACCAAGGTCCGCTCCACCGGTTTCTATGCCACTCATCGTTAGTTGTAGCCCCCCATCTCCCCCCCCCCTTCGCGGGAGGCGCCCGCGAAGACGACACATCATCGTCGAGAAGCACTCCCCCCCTCGAGGGCCGCCGGCAGCGCCTTACGCAATGTGGTGCTACGAGTAACGCGCCTCGTATCACCTAGAACAGGACTAAGTGCCCTGTCCTTCGCCGCGGAATGCTCCATTGCAGCCGCGTCGCCACTGCTAACCATAAGAGTATCTTCTATTGTACTTAAATTGTCCGGGTTCCTCGGAGTGAGTGTCACTGCGCGGGTTGCGAGCTCCTGCTCCGCCGCTTGCATCGTGACGTCATTCTCGGCCCAGGTATCTCTCGCTGCGCAGGCGCGCGGCGCCGCGGCAGACAATGAACGCCGTAGCGGCGTCCACAATTTCGACGATGCCAGGAAAAAAAAAATTTCCACACAAATTCACTTTCCACCAGCACACGCCACACTCCAGGCCGCGAGTCCCAGGCCACTTGCGCCCACGCACCACGCGCTCAAAATAACACCAACACATGCGCCCGAAAATGCACTTTTCCGCCGAAAAAACCTCCCAATTGTAGAAGCGTCGTGGACACGTCCGTCTCGCACGACATTCAACGCGGCACTCACGCGGAACCAACCTTCGAGAAGATACCCCACCCCCACTCCTTGGGGAGGGGCGAGGTTATGTGAGATATTTACTCACTAAAACCCCCACGGCGGCCCTCCCCGTCGCAATTGACGGCGCTCCGTGAACTCTTGCGATAACAACCGGAGCACCGCCGCGGCGTGCCAGTTGTTCGGGTTCATCCAAATGTTAATACCTCGTTTTGCGGAGCCGCGCGGCCACAGCGGCCACAGACATCCGGGCCCGCCACCGGGGGATGTCCATGGTCCGCCCGGGCTGTGTTGGTGAGCGGGAGAGCTAACCCACCGTTACCACAGCCAGGGCAAAGCGCGGTTGGGTTTAAAACCCATTCGGTACGACCGGCAGAGCGGCGAGCCTGCGACGTGCTCGCCACCAGTGCCTCAGCGCATGCGGATTGCGTCCGCTGACTCGCGGGCACGCTCCGCGAGCAGGTCACGCTGCAGAAGGAGGCCATGTCTCCCTCCAAGACCCCTCGCACCGTGCCATTTGTGGCGTGACCACAAAGAGCGAGAGGTCGCACCCGAAGTGCTGGAAGAGGACACGGCGTTCTCTTGCCCAAGCCGGGTACTGCTCCAGTGTGTGTTGCGCCGTGTCGTGCTCGGCCTCGCAATGAATGGCACTGTGCCGTCGCCTCCCGGCCACCTAACCTAATCCACAGTTACTGTGCGTAATGACCGTAATTTTATTTAATTCTTGGTAGTCCACGTATAACCGTTATCGCCCGTTTTCGTGC
>NW_016908032.1:0-2260 GCF_001483705.2 Eufriesea mexicana
TTGGTAAGGTTGGGAGAAGATAGCTTTGACTCTTGTGCTTTACACTACTGTACGGTCGACTTCTGCCCTCTACTGTGCTCTAATATGTTCTGCTTGTCTCTAGACGGGCCAGCAATAGTGGCCTCGTGACGTTCGGTCGACCTTGGTTACGTTTGGTTAGGTTAGGTTAGGTTTCGTTTGGTTGGGATAGCTTCTACTCTTGTGCTCTGCACTGCTATTCGGTGGATTTCTGCGCTCTACTCTGCTCTAGTATGTTCTGCTCGTCTTTGGGGAGGCCAGCAATATTGGTCTCGGCACGTCAGGTGGAGGCACGTAACGTTTGTATGTATTACGTTTGTATAGGTTAGGAAAGGATAGAGATGACTTGTGTGATTCGGTGGACTTCTGCGCTGTTCATTGCTCTGCTATACTGTGCTCGACTCTAGGGAGACCAGCAACAGTGGTCTCGGAACATTAGTTTCGGTTCGGTTACGTTTGTTTATATTACGTTTAGATGTGTCATTACAGGATAGAAGGTTCTTTTGTGCTATGAACTGCTATTCGGTGGATTTCTACGCACTTCATTGCTCTACTATAATCTGCTCGCATCGGGGGAGGCCAGTAACAGTTGTCTCGGCACGCTAGGTTAAGTTGGGCTACGTTTGGTTAGGATATATTAGTACGGGTTAGCTTCGGATTTCTACGACTTTCGTGGTTTAAACTGTTGTTCGGCAGACTCCTGCGCTCTACTCTGCTCTGTTCTGCTTCGCTCTGGTTACGACATCAATCGTGGTCGCAGCACGTTATACTGTGTCCGTTTACGTTTGGCTGTGTTGCGATCTGCGGGGTTAGGAGGTGGTAGCTTTTACTTTTCTGCTATACACTGCTGTTCGGCGGATTTCAGCGCTCTGCAGAGCTCTACTGCGGTCGCCTTCTCACTGGGAAGCCCAGCAATATTGGTCTTGGCACGTTATGTTTAGTTATGTTATTCTCTGCCAGGACAGCTTTGGCTGCGCATAGTTAGAATGGCTCTGACATTTGTTGTGTAGGCACGTTTACTTTAGTTATTCTACGTTCCGTTAAGTTGGGTTAGGCCAGGTTAGGTTCTGATATCTTTAGCCAGTGAGCTATACATTGCTATTTGGTGGCTTTCTGCGCCATACTGCGCTCAACTATACTCTGCTCGGCTCTCGGGAGGCCAGCAGTAGTGGTCGCGACACGATTGGTTTCGTTAGGCTACGTTTGGTAATGTTACGATTGGTTAGGTTAGGATAGGAGCGCTATGACTTTTGCGCTGTACACCGCTATTCGGTGGATTTCTGCGTTCTACTGTGTTATAGTATACTCCTCTTCGCTCCGTGGAGGCCAGCAATAATGGTCTCTGCACGTTGGTTTGGTGGGTTTATGTTTGTTTATGTTGGCCATGGTACGTTTTGTTAGGATTTCCTTGACTTCTGCGACAAACATTGCTATTCGTCCGATTCCTCCTGTCTACATTGCTCTACTATACTCTGCTCGACTCTGGGGAGCCCAGAAATATTGGTCGATGAACGTTTGTTTGGGTTAGGTTCCGTTTGGTTAGGTTAGGTTGGGTTATGTTTGGTTAGTATATCTCTGCCTTTTGTACTGTACACAGCTATTCGGTGGCTCTCTGCTGTCTCCTGGGCTCTAGTACATTCTGCTTGACTCTGTGGAGGTCAGCAACAGTGTTCAAGGCACGTTAGGTTGAGTTACCTTACGTTTCGCTATGTTACGTTTGTTTAGGTTAGGATATGGTAGCTTCGGCTTTAGTGCTACACACTGCTATTCGGTGGATGTCTGTGCTCTACTGTGCTCTAGTATATTCTGCTTCACTCTGTGGATTTCAGCAATACTTCTCTCGGCATGTTAGTTTGAGTTGTGCTACGTTTGGCAAGGTTAGCTTAGTTTGGGTTGGATAAGGACCCCTTCGATTTTCTGCTATATGCTGCCATTCTATTGATTTCTGCGCTCAACTCTCCTCCGGTATGTTATGCCTAGACCTTGGGAGGCCGACAGTTACGTCCACGGGTCATAACTTTTGGTTTGAGTACGTTTGGTTTGGTAAAGTTATGTTTGGTAAGGTTAGGATACCTTCGACTGTTGTGTTCAAGACTGCTCTTCTATGGCCTTCTGCGCTCTACTGTGCTCCATTACATTAAGCTTGCCTCTGTGAACGCCAGCAGTGGCGTTTGCGGCACGTTAGGCCGTGTTATGTTACGTTCGATTAGGTTAGGTTAGGATAGAGTTGGTCAGGATAGCT
>NW_016908033.1:0-2464 GCF_001483705.2 Eufriesea mexicana
ACCCAGCTAAGCCATACGAAACCTAGCTGAAACTAGCTTGCCGAGAACACTATTTCTGGTCTCCGCAGAGCCAAACAGAACATACTAGAGAACAGTAGACCGCAGAAATATACCGTATAGAAGTGTACAGCACAAAAGATAGAATTATCCCATCCTAACCTGAGTAAACGTAACGTAACCCAACGTAACCTAACTAATCCTGACGATCCGAGACGACTATAGCTGCCACCCCAGAGACAAGCAGTAGATATTAGTGGGGAGTAGAGCGCACGAATCCATAACATCGTATTGCATAGCAGAATAGCCGAAGCTACAATATCCCAACATAGCCAAATGTAACATAACCGAACGTAGCATAGCTGTACCTATCGTGCCGAGAACACTATAGATTGTGTCTCCAGAACCAAGCCAAATATACTAGAGCAAAGTAGAGCGCACAAATCAACTGCGTTGCAGTTTATTGCAAAATAGTGAAAGATATCCTAACCTAACCTAACCAAACATGACATACCCAAATGTAACCAAACTCGGCCTATCGTGCCTGGACCGATATTGCTGGCCTTCTCCGAGTCGAGTAGGGTGCAGTAGGGCAACGGAGAGCGCAGAAATCCTCCAAATAGCAGTGTGTAACGCGAAAGTCAAAGCTATTCTGTGCCAATCTGACCAAGCGTAACGCTACCAAACGAAGCCTAACTCATCCTCACGTGCCGAGACCACTATCGCTGCCCTCCCCAGGGCCAAGAAGAACATATTAGAGGAGAACAGATCGCAGAAATCCATAAAATCGCAGTGCATAGCGCAATAATCGAATCAACTGTATCCTAACGCAGCCAAACGTATCATAACCGAACATAGCATATCCCTACCTATCGTGCCGAGACCACAATTGCTAGCCTCTCTAGAACAAAGCAGAGAATATTAGATCACGGTGGAGCGCAGAAATTCTCCGAATAGCAGTGTGTAGCACAAAAGTCAAAGTTTTCCTATCCTACCATAATCAAACGAGACATAAACATACACAACGCACCTCAGCCTATCGCGCCGAGACTCACTACAGCTGGCCACCACCTATCCATGGAGAATATACTAGAGCACATTAGAGGGTAGGAATCCACCGAATAGCAGCGTATACCGCGAAAGTCAAATATATCCAACCCTAACCCAGACGAACATAACGTAGCCAGACGTAACATAACCAAACATAACGGGCCGTGGCCACTATTACTGGGCTCCCGTGCGCCAAGCAGCGCATATTGGAGCACAATAGAGCTCTAAAATAGGCTGAATTGCTGTTTACAGCAAAAAGGCAAAGGCTATCCTCTTCTCACCTAACCAAACGTAACAAGAGCATACGTACCGTAACAAAACATGACGTGCCACGGTCGCTATTGCAGGCCGCGCGAGAGATAGGCAGAGTATAGCAGAGCAATGTGGAACGCTGAAATCTCCCGAATAGCAGTGTATAACAAAAGGTAGGAGGTACCCAAGCCAAATACCGCCTAACCTAAGCAGGACAAACGTAACAGGTACGAATATGACGTGCCTAGCACTCAATTACTGATCTCCACTGGCCCAAGCAGAGAGCATCAATACACAGTAGAGAGCAGCAGTCCACACTATAGCGGTGTATGGCAAAAAGGCAAAGCCATACCAAACAAACTTAGCCAAACCTAAACTAACTAAACTTAAGCTATATTATCCTATCGCGCCAAGGCCACTGTTGCTGGCCTTTTCAGAGCCAAGCAGATCACATTAGGTAACAGTAGAACGCAGAGATCGACCGTATAGCAGTGTATAGCACGAAAGTCGAAGACACCCTAACCTAACCTAGCGTAGAGTAACTGAAGCTAACGAGCCGAGACATCCTTTGCTGTTATCCCCAGAGCAAAGCGGAACGTATGAGAGGAGAGTAGGGCGCAGAAAACCATAGAATCGCAGTGTACAGCAGTAAAATCAAAAATATCCAAACCAATGCCAAACTAACGTAACCTAACCTAACGTAGCGGAACCCAACGTAACGCGCCGCGGCCACTATTCCTTGCCACCCGAAGGACTAGCGGAGTATAGTAGTGATATTTAGAGTGCAGAAATCCACATAATATCACTGTATACCACGTAAATCAAAGCTATGCGGACATAACACAAACAAATATACCCTAACCCAACATAGCCTAACCCGACCTGACGTGCCGAGACCAGTATGGCTGGTCTCCTCAGTGTCAAGGGGAGCATACCAGATGAGAGTAGATCGCAGCAGTCAGTGGAATCGCGGTGTACTGCAGAAATGTAGAAATTATCCAATCTTTACCTAAGCAAACGTAACATAATCAAACGTACCGTACCTCGACCTAATGTGCCGAGGCCACTAGTACCGGCCTCCACAGAGTAGAGCAGAGTATAGCAGAGCAATGTAGATCGTGGGAACCCAGCGAATAGCCTGTCTATAGCACAAACGACGAAGCTA
>NW_016908034.1:0-2358 GCF_001483705.2 Eufriesea mexicana
GTCTGATACACTAATTTGTATTTCCAACGAGGAACAAGCCTCGTTTACGTGCTCTCCATTACCCGAGATACTTCTATCACAGGTTCTAACTTAATTCACCAAGATAGACGATAACGGAATGGAATCGAAGAAGGCGGTTCTATTCGAGGCACCGAGAGAATGAAAAATCAGCGGGAACAGGAGGAACAGCGGACGGAAGACCCAAAGACGTCGTGAAGGAGGAACGATGTTCAACAGAGAAGAAGATCACGGCTGGCAAAGTGTTCTCCCCGGGTCGACACTCGTGCAACACGCAACAGGAAGCTGTGAATCCACGTGTCAGCTCTACTACCTCTCCAGGTTAGTCGTGACCCCATAACCCAAGTGCCAAGTTAATAGACCAGGCGACACAGGGTGAACGGACAACTCGGGATTACCATATTTTGGTGCGTATCGTGCGTGGAGAGTTAATCGGTGTACAATATCGAGCTGTTTCGTTAACAGTTTTCGATACACGATCACTCGTGGAACTTCTTTCGTTCGTTCTCTGATATCATCTACTCTTTCCAGCGAAACGACCAATCGACTCGTCGGATACTAGAGAGTTTTCATTTCTGATCGTCATGTCGACGTTTTGGCTGCTCCTTTCGCTACTTCCCATCGAATACTCGGCCCTGTCTCGTTCGACGAACGACCTCGCGAGAATCGTTCGTCGATCGCTCGTGGATCCTGCGAACCCTGTCCGTGCCTGGCTAGGCAGGATCCACGCCTCAGGACCAAGGATCCTGGTCTAATAAACGGAGCGAAGACAGAAGTCGAGAGAGAGAGAGAGTGTGGAAACGCTCTCCCTGTCAGGATCATCCACGTGGGTGTGATGTGTACCTTGATTGGACGAGTGTGAGGCTCACGATTGCGGTTGCGGTGTGTTGTGGTCTCGCTTGTCTGCCGCAGGAGCCGGCGGCTTTATCACGGGCTTCTCCTCGTTTACCGGTGTGGGCGGGGCGTCCTTTCTTGGTGGCATCCTTTCGTTTATAGCGTCCAGACCCTTTGCCTCGGCGAACGAGGTGATTTTGTGGTTCGGCGAGAAACCTTGGAGAGCTGCGAACAATAATTCGCGAGTTGTGATCAACCATCGGACTTCGAATGGGGTACAGGAAGGATGGGGGGAGTGTGTAATTCGAATGGAACGGTAGGGACGAGGTGCAGGGGGATTTGGATTAGGGTACGTCAACACAGAGGATTCTTCAGTGGAGTAAATATATAGGGGGAGTCGTCCTTCACGGTTGTTGTAGTCGACTAGGTTGCAGGTATCCTCGTTGTGATCAACATCATCAGACTTCGAATGGGGCACAGGAAGGATGGGGGGAGTGTGTAATTCGAATTGAACGGTAGGGAAGAGGTGCTGAGGGATTTAGATTAGGGTACGTCAACACAGAGGATTCTTCAGTGGAGTAAATATATAGGGGGAGTCATCTCCCATGATTGTTGTAGTCGACTAGGTCGCAGGTATCCTCGTTGTGACGTTGTAGCTAAAAGGGACGAAGGGAGAAGGAAGTGGAGGCCTGCTAGTGGACTCATCAGTAAGGCTACCTAGCAGGCACCGCCTTAGATGGGGATACTATTGGAAGATCCGGAAGTTATATATGTAGGAAGTGCAGTTTCCCGAGGACTTGCGAGAAAGTCCTCGAACCTCCTTCAAATCGGAATCCATCTAGTGGCGAGGATGAGAATGACGGTCGCTACAAGTATCACCTTATTTATCAATTAAACTGTCGCGACCAAGTCACTACACCCTCTCCAACAGTAGGAACCGCAGGAACCCGAAGACGTCATTGAACCCCGTGGGGGGAAGCCCCACAAAACGTTCGATTGCTAACCGTGTAGTATCAAAAATCTCGGTTTCATAATTTTCATATTAAAATGAAATTTTGTAACGGGAATATTGCCTTGCCCCTTCTTATGTATAATAATAAAATTAGGTTATGCGAAAATTGATTATACAACGAATAGAGAAACATGTTTGACGATGGTATATCATGGCGAAATTTTGGATGCTTGACTTCACTTGGAGGTTAATTTTTAAATTTAGTATTGAAAAAGAATTCGTGATTTGATTAACTGCCATAACTCACCGTTTTTTAGGGACGTCTTGCCACCAGATAACGCGCCAAGAGGCAAAGCTCCAGTGGGCGTGAGCCCCTTCAGCTGCAGCACGCTCTCGCTTTCCTCTCTGCAAGATGAAGCAAGTGGTAACGATAAGCGAATCACGTAATCACGTTTCGAAAAAGGAAAAAGAAAATAATTAACTCGGCTGAACGCGTCGGTATTCGCTGAAAGCGTTTAATCACGCGCGTCGATGTTTTGCCGAGCAAAAGTCGG
>NW_016908035.1:0-8299 GCF_001483705.2 Eufriesea mexicana
CCGCTTCGCGCGCTTCCTCACTCGTCCTGATGTCGGTATCCTCCAGCGACGGCGTTATAATTACCACGTTCTTCGGTGGCATTATTGCTGATGTCGGCAGAACCCTGTTCGACATTTTAAGTCTGTCTGCGTACGATGTTTGTCCGTTCCCGGCGGCCGAGGCTGTGGCTCTCTTGGCCGCGGATTCGAGGCGCTTTGCCGCTTCCATTGTCCTGGAAACGGCGCCTGTTGATGCCGCCTTCGCTTCGTTCGACGACGAGAGCCTCTCTTCTAGTTTGCCGCAGAGGAAGCTATTTTTCAGTGTGAGGGCTTCCACGATCTTGCGCATTTGAGGAAGCTCTCCACCATCGTTGCGGCGTTCTCCTTCCCATGCTTCTTTGCCGGGTCGAGACAGAAGGCCAGCTCTTCTTCTCTATTTCAGCTGCTCGTTTGACCATCTCCGATACTGTGCGCGTTGGCTGAATTGCCGGTGTTTTCTCGGCTTCCACCTTCTTGCTTTTCTGGTCCTCTGGGCGGGGTTTTTCCGGGGTGGCACTCGCCCTACGCTTACCCGATGGTTTTTCCTCCATGCTGCTACCTGCCTTGCGGCCGCCAAGGGTGGCCGGGACCTTTGCTCGCGTCAACATGACTGAGGGTTTTTCCAGGTTCCTACCTGGGTCCGGCGTCATAGGTATCTTGTGTACTCTTGTCCTTTAATTATTTTGATTATTTTAATCTTTATTTCTTGGTTGTCCTTAATCTTCTTATAGTTTTAGTTTTAATTTTAATCTTATTTTGATTTTAATTCCTTTTAATTTTTATTATTTATATTTGCAATTTTTATAATATTCGACATCCGTTATAAATTTTAATTTTAACTCTGATCTTAATTTTAATTTTTAATCTTAATTTTTAATTTGAATTTTAACTTTAATTCCGATTCCGGCCTTTAATATTATTTTAATTTTGTTTTTAGTTTTAACTTTAATGTTAACTTTAGTGTTAATTTTAATATTAAAGTCGTCGGCGTTGATATCTCTGATTTAAAATTTATTAAACTTATTAAATTATTAAACTTATTGTATTCCACGCGGTCGTCCGTGAGCAGTCCACTGTAGGTAACGGTATACCCTTATCTACCGTTAGGCCGCTCCGCGGCGAGCGTGGAGTACGCTCGACCGACGCTACGGCTGCGTGCTGCGTGGCGTCCAAGATGGCCGCCTGTCTATATTATTTTCTTGAAATTCCTATAAATCCACTTGTAGTTCGCAGATCGCGGAGATATATATCTCAAAATGAGCGCATTGCGAAATTTCACAGGCACAATTGGAGGGAAGTCCTTGCGCTTCTTTGTTCTCGAGAAATCGAAGATCGAAGTTTCCGGATGTTTCGCCGGCGAGCGGCGAAGACGCCAAAACACTTATCTTCTGTTTTCTCTCTTGAAAATCCTTCCAGCGACTCGGGACTCCGGCCACTGGTTGATTTTCACTTCATAATTAATCTGATATCACTTTCTCAACGAAATCATCAGATCTAGACGCCGAAATCGAGTCAGCACGCGGAGCAACGTGGATTCGACCGCACTGCTCAAAGCCAAGATGGCGACTCCAATGTTACATGCAACGAGTGTCGGTGATTTAACGTTCTGTATGTTCCTGAAGGGATTCACAACACGGCCCCTACGGGTGTGGGATTGAGATACTCTGAATTAGTGCGTTGCCGGAGAATACTCAACGGTAACTACCAATCGACCCAGGAGTGCAAGCTCCACATGTCACCCTTGGCATGGGTGGGGCCTTTCTAACATCCCTACCGGCTCTGCAGGCCGACGTCCGAGCTGGAAGGACGCAGCTCACCCGCCGAGACGCCAGCGTCTCTTGCCTGCGACCTAGGCTCTACCACTGCCCCCGCGAGTCCAACCCATATGGTCGACGCCGGTGCGGATTAGCCGCTCCGGGGGTTCAATGTCAACCCCCGCGGTACCAGTGATCAGGCCGTACTGGTCATACCTGTCGTGGGATTAACCCACTTCCCGAATGAGGCCCTTGCATGCCTCGGCCTGGGTTGGGCCGACTCGGATGCGTGGGGACGTCACTCTCCAAGAAACGCCGCTCCCAAGGGAGCAACGTTCCTCCCTACGCCCCTCAGCCACCTGCACTAACTAACGCTCCGATACTAGTCCACGTCTTCTTTTAAAAACACACCTCGCAAACATACAGAAACATTCATACGAATCCTTGCTCGCCAAGACCTCCGACACATCCACACTTCCATCCAGACTGACACGCACACCACATCCACTCAGGTTTCGGGGGTCATCATACATTCTACATTCAACCAACACGTGCTTCCAGTTCTCATTCGCACTACCATACACACAGCGTCCACTCTCACTCAACCCTGCTTACGCAAGAACTCGTTCATACTACCGTGTCCAGTCAACAAGAAGCATGCGTACACATTCGGCTGAAAACAAACATTCCTCTCCGCAAATCTCACATTCCTAATAAATTCATACGTCGCACGACCTTCCACACTCTCATCCCATCTACGCTTCCAACATTCATACATCCTTTCATTCACCAACTTTACACAGTCCTCACTCGACCTATCATGCAATTCCTCCTCGCACACCAAAGCATTTTCTTGCACATTCACACCGTTCTTGATACACCACAATATACCTCTACGCACACGCAACAGGTCCCAAGGTGGCGATCCCGACAGCACTTGCATACTTTCGGTCGAAACCGTACAACACACACTCAACATGCATACAAAACCATTCTCTGCGATCTGTTTATCAGATCCCTTCCATACCCATTCATCATCGCAACATACCATCGCACACGCCACAAACAAACCTTAATGTATCACACGCGCAGCTCTCTTTCTCATACCCCATTCACACTTCATCACTCGCCCCATTCGTCCTACAATATTCATGAGCTTATTCCTCAAGTACTCCAAATGAACCTTAAAGTGTTCACTCGCTCAACATATCTAATCGCTCTTCCACTCATCCTCACATTCGGTCTCCTATTCTCAGACATACTTCCTTTCAACAGCATTACCACAGTTTTGCCTTCGGACACAGACAGCCCAACATTCTCACACCACTCATTCACACAACCATATATTCAGTCCCCTTCCTTTCTACTTCCACTCGGCTCTGTCCGTCCACAATCATCAACAAGTCGTCAGCATATGCAACACACTTACACCCACATTCATTCAGCCGCCACAGGAGCCCATCCATCATCAGATTCCATATAAGTGGACCACAGATGGACCCCTGCGGACAGCCCAGAGCCACTTCCCGGCACCTAACTTCCCTCAGTTTATTCATGACACATACCCATTCCAAGTTGTCGAACGCTCCCTTAACATCAACGAACACACCTAAAACACACTTACATTCACTCTCCCAAACATATTCTCACACCCTTGCCCACGCACTCTCCGTCGATCGGCCCGCTCGAAATCCGTGCTGAGCCTCATTCGATCTGTCACCCACGCATCGTTTCAGTCTCGCTACCATCATTCATTCCAGCGTTTTACCCAGCACGGACAGCAAACTGATCGGTCGATACGACGCCGGGTCCGATCGCGGTCTCTCGGGGGACTTCGGTAGAACAACCACACAGCTCGTTCCATGGTGGTAGACAAGTTCCTATGACTCTGCTCAGTGGCAGAATTTCTAAAATTGGTATACCAATGTATCTTTAAATATTCATTAAATCGCACGAAGAATCGAATCATAGATGCTGAAGTCACTTCAAAGAAGGATATATACGCATTCCCACTGCCTTTAAATAACTTCAAGAAAGCTTTGACCGGAGCATGTAGATGCCAGCGATATGGATCGCTGCCCTCGGATATACATTTAGTGTAATCGTCTTCGTCACTGTCATAATTTATACGATATCCTATTCCAGGATTAAAATTTGCCATGGCGTCATCTTTATTGTTAACAGTCGGCGTATTAATTCCACATCTGCCGTTTCGATACTGCAAAGAACGTAACACATCGCTATTCACATTGTTCACGATATGATAATTATTCAAAGGATAAATATCGTCAGCTCCCGAAATTCGCTCTATCTGATTGTTGTAAGCCCATCTCACTGAGATGCTATTCGTTTCACGAATCGTAGAAAGGACGACATTACATAATCTGCTTGGATTTGACGCCATTTCCGTATTATTGGAAAAGTGCAAAAGGCGCAAAATTTGAAGGAATCTATGGCTTGTCATTATTTTTGAAAAGAAAGGTGTCGCGATTGACGGACGTGTTGACCAATAATCATGTATCGTAGTTTTCTGTAGCTGTCCCATCAAAATATTTAATGCGAAAAATTTTGTCATCTCGGAAACTAGTATTGTAACACTTTTCTGTTTTCCTTATACATTTACATCTGCGGTGCATTTGATCATAATATCTGTTACTTTAAATTGTAACCATTTCTATAAAATCATTTTTAATAACTAGTTAGAGTAGACTGCCGGCATGCGGACTGTGAATAACAACAGTCTCATCGGCTAATAACTTATCGACGCTAATAGGCGGGTACGGTTTCAACATACTCGCAGATGTTCTGGGGCTTAATATTTAATTTACCGTTTATAACCATAATATCAGCACTATGGCGCTCAACAACTCCGGAAAAGCGTTCCGACAAATCTCTTGACATTCTGATCCTTGCAGATATGTCATTGCTGTTATCTGCAAGATTCAACACCCTGTTAATAACGCTCATTACATCCGGGTGGACACGCTCGGTTTTCCTATAACCCAGAAAGTTTATGGTCGGCTCGGGTGGTAATGGGTCCCATGAGGATTTTTCAGACAAATCGCCCGTATATAAGAATAAGTCGAACTCCAATACGCTTCATACTTACTATGGTCTTGTGGTGAAATAAGACCAAAGGTATCAGCATCAACACCCCCAGTTGAACCTCGCGGCAAACAGGATTCAGGAATATTCATCTGGATACTATCGCCATTAGGCATAAGATTATCAGTGAACTGGCTAATGTATTCCGCGATTGGACCGGGTAAACAGAAACCATCCGGCAAACGGTCCGCGATGAATGCAGCATCTGCAAACCTTCTATCTCTATTGACGGTCTTCAGATTTTCGAAGATGTATAACCAAAGCGTTGTAATAATCGCATGTTGAAAAAGGCAATAAGGGAGCTCTCGTGGCATACGAGAATCATTAACACTGTATTGATTATACAGTGCTTTGAGGCTTATTCGGATGTACCTTGACACCTGAATTACCGGTAACCATTTCTAAGTTTTTTTTTGGATCATATTTTGTCCACTGATTGTCTGTTTGGTAGTTACTGTCGCTAGATTCGCTGTCGTATGTTATCCGAGTTTTAAACCTCCGCGTAAATTGCGTTACTATATCGCTGTCCGTCTCGCTATCACTATGAAGTTCTGTCGACTCACCCTCGGAAATCTCGGCTGCGCATATTTCTTCATTTTCCATTATAACGGTAAATTTTTTTAAGGGTATTATGTATACGGGACAGATATCTGGTAAAATTAACAAATCTAGTATGAAAGCACCGAAATATAAAAATGCAACCTAAATAAAACAATGTCAATAACGGAATTATGCAAATTATATTTCTCTCTCCTACTCGAACACGTACATGTGATAATAATAGACGTTTTCAAGTACTCTCTCAGTGAGCCAATTGACAAAATTTTGAGCAACCGTTTTAGTTATCTCACTTTAGATTTTGACATTTGACTGTTCATGCGAAATGATTGGTGAAAAGTCGAGGAAAGTTTTGATTATTGTTCCTTGCCTTCGTTCTCATTCGCTCCCAAAATCCAAACTTGCAACTGAGACAAGTGAGTGAACAATAATTACGGTTTATTTGGCTGAGTTGCTCAATGGCTACGCTCGTTTAGTGTATTTCAAATTATAACTGAGGCGGTTTGCCGCAAGCGCCGGCTAACAATTAGTGAGCCAACTATGCAGGACGTGAATTCACGTCAGCGGCAATCAGGAATAGAATTTAAAATGATGTGAATTGACGTCAGCGATCGCGAATGTGTTAAGTTGACTTTTTGTTGGGGCTTCAGTTTCATTTTACCTATTATACCAGCGATTCGCATGACTTTTTATATTTTTAGTTGCTGCATCCCCCTCCATGGACTAAGAGTAGTAAGGTCCAGATATTTAATTGCGTCTTCGGGTTTGGCTTCTGGTATTTCGTGTTGGTCTAGCATAAGCCCGGGATTCTTTACAAACCAAGTTTTTGCTCTTTCGACGATTTAGAATGTGGCGCATTTCTCAGCTAGAACTTTCATGCCAATCATCGAAAGATAGTTGTTTAGTTTTCTTAATTGTTTGCTTGACTTCTTTTGCGCCACCAGTACCAAATCGTCGGCAAAGGCGAGAATGAATTGTTTCCGTTCAGTTTAATGCCGTCCGTTGTCTCGGCAATTTGCTCAATTAATGGGTCAATAATTAAATTAAATAAAAGAGGGAGTTGCAGGTCTCCCTGTTTAACACCCCTTTCTAACGCTAGGCGAACTGCGCTACCTTTTTCAATTTTGATTCCTGTTTGGAAACTGTCATGCATCGTTTTGACGTCGTTGACCGCAGTTTCCTGCTGGTATACCTTTTTTTGCGAGACAGTCTTGGATGTAGCTGTGGGGTACCTTGTTTTCCTAGCTTTGGAAGTGTCGATGACAGTAAGAATTCCAAAATGGTTATATTTTGCTTGCACCCGTCATCCCGAGTGAAGTCCTTTTGCCGTATATTTTGTGTGACCCTGTCTCGTATCCTTCTGTCAAGCATTGCAGAGAATTTTCTTACCAAGAGAGACCCAATGGTAATTGGCCTCCTCCAGTTCTTGACGTCTTCGCCGTCCTTACTCGGTTTTGGAATTAGAATGATCCGATTTAACTTCCAACTCCCTGGGTAGATTTCATGAAATAGTAAGATGCTATATAGCTTCGACAACAGGTATAGGACATCGGTCTTTGCGGAGGTGGATTTTCTTAATGACACTCGCGGAAGTTGACGATTTGATCTTTTTCATTCTATATGGGCGTTAATATTACTTTCACCAGGAAGCGTGAACTTGGTCCCAATCCAAATTCTGGTGTACCTGAGAAAGAATATTCTCTTCCCTATAGGTTGCCATATAGGCTTTCGATACTAGCCTTATCAAGGTGCTTTAGTTGCTCTCTTGCCTAAGCTAACTTCCCTGCAACCGCCACTTCCACAAATTTCCTAGTGCATTTCTCTTAACTCCTATCTCCAAACCTAACTCCTGTCAAGTTTATGCCTGATTTGGCAGGCAGTACCTTTGGACATTATGACTCTATCCTCTGTATCGACACTCATACGAGTCAGAAGGAGTGGCTACCTCCTTGTTAGGTTATAACAAAAACATGATAAATGAATTATTTTCCGCGAACCTGTTTTATAGCTTGGTTGCGAAAGGATCCGTCCGCGAATTTGGAAAAACTAGGAACGGGGATACTTTCGGGAGGCGAACTTGGTCCACACGCCAAGGTGTGCGTCCAGGGGAAGCTGCGCGGAGACGTCGGCCCCGGGTTCTCCATGCATTGAACCCACCCCGCGCCCTACTACGCAATAGCGTAGCGTGAACTTGCACCGTTCGGTGCAACTGCCGAAATCACGCCTTCGGATGACATAATTGTACTCAGACCTGAGAAACCAAAGTTCTGGCCGTAATAATTATAGTGGGGTACAAGAGCCGTCATCCCAACATCGGTATATTGTCTCTCATCAACAGCCCCACAGCATCTGCAATCAGAAGAGAGATTAGTGCAGCCTGCGGCGCCGCCCGAATCACCCGAAGTACTCCTCCGCGTCGGAACAGCGCACCACTGGGGTGGCGTTGTAACGGGTAGTGTTGCTACGTGCGGATGTGGGTTCGGTGGTGTCCAAGGGGAGTGGCGCCACTGACTTCGCGTGATCGGGGCGAAAGAGGGCAACAGGGTTGGTTTTGGTTATATCTAACGGCACGCGCGAGAATTCCATAGAGTACGAGGAAAAATTGTAGAGAACGGAAAATATATTTATATATTCTCGAGTCGGTGCGACAGCCGAAACCGGCTAGCAAGGAACACTCTAGAACTCTCCAGAACACGTGGGCAGGAAACAAAGTCAAGGCGGATTAAGATTCTCCCTATTTCTGTCCGACCATATCGTTCTCGGCTTTTTTTGAAACTGGATTTTTGCCATTTCAACAAAATTCTTATTACGTGTCGAGTCTCCGTTTTTGTGTTTTAGGAGGTGGATATTGGTATATCGGGAGT
>NW_016908036.1:0-1905 GCF_001483705.2 Eufriesea mexicana
AATCGCGACACCTTTCTTTTCAAAAATAATGACAAGCCATAGATTCCTTCAAATTTTGCGCCTTTTGCACTTTTCCAATAATACGGAAATGGCGTCAAATCCAAGCAGATTATGTAATGTCGTCCTTTCTACGATTCGTGAAACGAATAGCATCTCAGTGAGATGGGCTTACAACAATCAGATAGAGCGAATTTCGGGAGCTGACGATATTTATCCTTTGAATAATTATCATATCGTGAACAATGTGAATAGCGATGTGTTACGTTCTTTGCAGTATCGAAACGGCAGATGTGGAATTAATACGCCGACTGTTAACAATAAAGATGACGCCATGGCAAATTTTAATCCTGGAATAGGATATCGTATAAATTATGACAGTGACGAAGACGATTACACTAAATGTATATCCGAGGGCAGCGATCCATATCGCTGGCATCTACATGCTCCGGTCAAAGCTTTCTTGAAGTTATTTAAAGGCAGTGGGAATGCGTATATATCCTTCTTTGAAGTGACTTCAGCATCTATGATTCGATTCTTCGTGCGATTTAATGAATATTTAAAGATACATTGGTATACCAATTTTAGAAATTCTGCCACTGAGCAGAGTCATAGGAACTTGTCTACCACCATGGAACGAGCTCCGGCGAATACTATTCGATCGAAGACCCTTATATATTTGTTGCGAAGTTTCAGTGATACTGAAATCTTTCCTCGTACGGATCTTGTAACTCATTTGAAAATCGAGTCTGGTTCTAATCGACGTCTCGTTGATTTGGCGACAGGTTTCACAGTGGCAGAGGAAGGAGTTTCTGATTTTGACGCTCCTGCTGACTACCCTGACACGAAAATATTAAAATTGATTCGTTCAGTTAATGTGGTGGCTGAATATATAATAAGTTACTTGGAAGCTTCAAACGAGATCAAAGCCTTAACAGCAAACAGATTGAGACGTTATCTAGTTGGGCTCTTTGGTGGGCTTAATTTACCTATTTCTACTCGCACATATTCGGATTTGATACCTAAGGGTGTGGTACCCCCTGTGGTAATTAAGTATAATAAAGAACAGAATAATCCACAAAAGAAGCAAGCACATAGAGGCTCGTTTCCATTTTATTAGCGAAAAATATAACAATGGCACAACAAAATTAGAATACTGTCCTACAAATAAACAATTAGCAGATACACAGACAAAAGCACTAGCTTTCAAAAAATTTAATAAACATGGGCGTAAACTTTTACACATAATAGAAAGGTAGTACTTAAGTACAATATTAGTTCCCAACTTACAATTGAGGGGAAGTATGAAAGATAGCAACTGTATATCATCGTGTTTTAGTTATAAAGAAGCGAAGCACAGGAAAACAGGCGTGTACTGCAAGAAATATTAAAACCAGTAACCAATGTACACGAATGGGCATGGGAAGTAAGAATGAGTGTATGCATAAGCGTGGACTCAGCAAAAGCGAACGGTGCGAGTGTGGATGGTGTAAGGGATGGAAGACTGGAAACATGCGTTAATTGCCTGCCCTTTGTAGAAGGCAATCCGGAACCTGAGTGAATGCGAGATATGTGTGAATACTGATGGTAGCATAGATGCGAGTGGTGTGTTGGGATGCAAGAAAAAGTATGAATGCTTTTGCAGGCATGCAAAGAGTGTGTTTGAAAGGGTGTGTGTGATGAATAACTTGAAGGAAGTCGGGTGTCGGGAAGTGGCTCTATGAAGCAGCTACTTCCACGGCAATACGGCGTGTATGGTGGGAGTGAATGAAGTTGTGTGTAAAGTTGAACGCGGCTGTCCGCAGGAGTCCATCTGTGGTCCAGGACCAGCCAGCTAGCGACCCCCTCAGGGCACCTGGGGACCCCCTGACAGTAGGAGCCCTTCTCCCCGGGAAGGGCGTCACCAGG
>NW_016908037.1:0-1852 GCF_001483705.2 Eufriesea mexicana
CCATTGTATTTTCTTTTTCAGCGCCCTTTTTCATGGTAATAATTGTTAATGAAAATACTGCTGTAATATGTTTATGTCTGTTTTCCATTCTTTTTTCTTTTTTTTTTATCTTCTCATATTATCTATTTTACAATAATTCGTAATGTTATTCATTTTCGAACTTTGATTTGCTATAAAAAGATTCACTCGCGATACTCGTTTATTTTGCAAGATAAAAATTTTGCATAATAATCGTTTTGTGTGTGTAATTCGACTCTTCGTGAATCTAATAAAAGTTACATTCTTTTTTTCCGTGTTCGAGAAAATGATTGATTTTTGTCTTTAAAAAATCAAAAATACTGCAAATTCGTTGCAGTAAAAGTGTGATTATCTCAATTGCAAGTTTTTGTTAAATTATTTTTGACTGTTATTGTATTTCTTGTTAATATGTGCCTTGTATTCTTTCAGGAGTCATTGTTTTATTCTGTTTTACCAACTATTAGTCCAGTAATTAAGTTTGTTTCAGATTTATTAATCTAGAACCCTTTCATATTACCATGTCAACAGCATTTGAAATATGTGACCTTATGTGAGTATGTCAGAGGCTCAGAAGTGAAATAACGTTCATGGGAGGAAATGACGTAATGGAAAGTAATGTATGTGCCACATTTGTTTGTTTATTATCATTACCACAATTTTTATTTATAATCATGTAGATGATTATTTACAATAATTTCACTATTTTCTCCACAGTGTATTGTGCTCAGTTAATGTTAGGGTGCCAACGGAAGGAATGTGATTGGTTTCAACCTCCACGCAATGTATCTTTAACATTCTGACTTTTCAGATCGAATCCCTGGTTTCTTGTGTATATAGGATGTTTGAAATTCTCTCTAAATTTGTGATAGAAAGGTTTTGCGAAAACCCTATCAATTTGTGATAGGTAGAGGTTTCATTAAAACTCATCTGATTTTTGATAGGATACTGTGAATGATATCCTTGTTCTCCTTATGCTTTAACATTAAAATGTCTTTAATTTCGACTTAAGTAGGGCTGACTATTTTTGTTTTAGTTCTTTGGATTACTCGAGGCTGTAAGTCACATTTATTTTATAAGTGAATAATGTGTTCATTATTTTAGAAATTTCTTTGTTGGTTGGGTTTGTTCTTTCCTTTAAATATTGAACTGAAAGTGAATTGGTTTTTCAAGTATTTACGCTATTCTGAAATTAATGAGAATTTGTGGTTAATGTGTTTACGTCGAGTTAGGGTTATGATTAAGTTAGATGTAAGTTACGAGCAGTGCTGGCACATTAGTCTTTAAGTAGGGTAAAATTTTATAGTTGTACGTAATATTAAGTAGTATTGAGTAGAATTGGGTTGCATGAAATGTTGCATGAAATCGGTAGTATTAAGTAGTATTGGGTTAACTGTTCTATATTTTCAGGTCAATACGCACGTATAGTATTGCTGTTTGAAGGAAACATCACCTGCTCTTTTTATCTTTTTAATTCACATGGTTGATCTCACATAATTTATCTGTTTCTTATATGTTTAATCTATCTTTTACTTCCAGGTTTAATTTATCTTTTATTTCTATGTTTAATTTATCTTTTACTTCCAGGTTTAATTTATCTTTTAATTCTAGGTTTAATTTATCTTTTACTTCCAGATTTAATTTATCTTTTATTTCCATGTTTAGTCTTCCGCGTCGGTCTTTTGTTTAGATTCTTTTGATGCTTGATTTACACAGCGATCAAAAATTGAACGTTTTGCAAGCGTGCATCAAAAGAGATTATTTGTTTGTTAATTTTTACATGAAAGGAAGGGAGGTTGGGACGTGGTTAGGGCCGATTACCGTACTAATATTTTAC
>NW_016908038.1:0-2052 GCF_001483705.2 Eufriesea mexicana
CTAGAAAGTCCAATTATATTGACATTTTCGAATAATATCGTGGTGAGCTAATTTTCTTGCTAAACTAAGGAGATAAAATTCTATTGGTTTGCTATAGCCATCGCATTTCAGTAGAACTTGACTGGAAAGTTCAATTATATTGACATTTTCGAATATTATAATTGTGAGTTAATTTATTTATATAACTAAGGAGAAGAAATTCTGATGGTTTGCTATAGCCATCTCATTTCAGTAGAATTCGACCAGAAACGTCAGTTATACTGACGCATTCGACCAATATCGCGGTGGCTTACTTTTTTACATAAATAATAATAAAATATGTTATTGGTTTGCTGCAGCTTTTACAATTCACTAGAATTTGACTGGGAAGTCCAATTATATTGACATTTTCGAATATTATCAATGTGATCTAGTTTTTACTACAAAACTAAGGAGACGAAATTCTATTGGTTCGCTATAGCTATTGCAATTAAATAGAATTTGTCTAGAAAGGTCAATTATATTGACGCATTCGAATAATATCGTGGTGATTTACCTCTTTACATAAATAAGGAGAAGAAATTGTATTGGTTCGCTACAGCCATGGCAAGTCAATAGAATTTGACTAGGAACTTCAATTACTTCGGCATTCTCCGCTAGTATCGTGGCAAGCTATTCTTTTACTTGAATAGGGGGGAAAAATTCTAATGCTTTGTTATAGCCATTGAAATTCAATAGAATTAGATTGAAAGATCAGTTATTTTGACATATTCGACTAATATCGTGGTGAGCCAGATTTTACATAAATAAGTTGGTAAAATTCCATTGGTATGCATTAGCCACAGCAAATCAATAGAATTCGTACAGAAAATACAATTATATTGACTTCTTCGACTATTATCGCGGTGAGCTTACATTTTTACATAAATAAAGAGAAAAAATTCTATTGGTTTGCTATGGTTGTCGTAATTCGGTAGAATTTGTCTGGAAAGCACAATTATAATGACATTTTCGACCAATATCGTGGTGAGTTAACCTTTTTACACAAACATGGAGGAAAAATTCCATTGGTTTGCTATAGATATCGCAATTCAATAGAATTTGGCTAGAAAGTTCAATTATATAGACATTTTCGTATAAAATAGGGAAAGCAAATTTTTTTACATAAACAAGGAGAAAAAATTCTTCTGCTTTGCTATGGCTATTGCAATTCAACAGAATTTGAATAGAAAGTTCCATTATATTGACATTTTCTACCAACATCGAGGTGAGCCAATGTTTTTCATAAATAAGGAGAAAAGTTCTATTGGTTAGCTCTAGTCATCGCAATTCAATACAATTTGACTGGAAAATTCAATTATGCTGACGTTTTCTACTAATATCGTGGTGAGCTACCTTTTTTATATAGGTAAGAACGAAAAATTCTAATTGTTTGCTATAGCCTTTGCAATTCAGTTGAATTTGACTAGAAAATGCAATTATATTGACATCTTCGACTAATATCGTAGTGAGATAACTTTCCACATAAATAAGGAGAAAAAATTCTATTGGTTTACTTTAGTCATCGCTACTCAATAGAACTTGACTAGAAAGACCAATTAGATTTGTGGTTTCGACTAATGTCGCCGTGAGCTAGCTTTTTTACATAAAGAAGGGGAAAGAATGCAATTGGCTTGCCAATGCGATTGCAATTCAATGGAATTTGTCTAGATAGTTCAACTAAATTGACATCTTCTGCTAACATCGCGGCGAGCCAACTTTCTGCATGAATAAGGAGAAAAAATTCTATTGGTTTACTATAGTCATCGCAATTCAATAGAATTTGACTGGAAAGTTCAATTATATTGACATCTTCGACTTATATCGTGGTGAGCCATCTTTCTACATAAATAAGGAGAAAGAATTCTATTGGATTACAATGGCCATAGCAATTCATTACAATTCGGCTGGAAAGTTCAATTATATTGGCACTGCCGACTAATATCGTGGTGAGCTGACTCTTTCTCATAAATATGGAGGAAAAATTCTATTGGCATGCAACAGCCATAGCAATTCATAAGAATTTGAAAACAA
>NW_016908039.1:0-1832 GCF_001483705.2 Eufriesea mexicana
AGATAGACAGGAAGTAAGAAGCGAGCCGCCGGAAACATGTCGCCCAGTCGTTTGATAGTGGGTGAGTTATGAAATAATAAAAAATTATTTTTCCTCTATCGTTCGATTTCCCTACGATAATTATACCGTTTCCGACTTTATTCGAGACACGTATTTCATTTACGTATCACGAACACACATATACCAGCACAGATACAGAGAATTTGAACGGGGGTTTGAGAAAAAATTCACTTATTCTGTCACTTATTAACCCTTTGCACTCGAAGATTTTTTGTCTAAGGAAGAATAGAAAATCAAAGATTCTTCATTAAAAAAATTGTAGAATTATTTGATTTCGATACCTCGCACACTGTTACATTACATTAAATTTGATATATTAATTAATGTCGATTTTTCAAATTTTATGAAATGGTGACTAAAGGTCATCTCTCGAGTGCAAAGGGTTAACTTTAATAGTATTTTCCGAGTTTAACAAATTCTTTTAATCTACCCTTATCCGAGACAATTGCGTAATCTATACATTTATTTATTTATTTATCGTGCACCGATATTTAAAATATATATAAACGTATTTTAAATAATAGAATTTTGATAATTGCTTATATATCAAATCGTAATGGAGCTTGTGCATTTATATAAAGATCGTATCACAGATCGTATCTTCGTTTAACTCGTATTCGCGCCGCAATAATGGCTATTTAGTCGTGCATGCACCAATCGTACACACGATATTAAATTTCCACGGATTAGTAATTCCAATTCGATCGAATTTAATCAACACCGCGAAGACTGTGTAACATTTGACAGAGATTTACTTACATTTATTTCAATGTATATTCGTGCTAGTATTTTATTCACTGCTCGACGAGTTCTCGGGGCTAGAATCGAACAGGGAAATAAAAAGCGTGACAAGGGAAAATTTGCGACACCCGCGTGCCGGTTTATCGCGTTAGGTCGGTCGAGTTTGCTAGAAACCTCCTCGGTCCCCTTTAAACAATAACAGTGCCTGAATAGTTGTGATAGATTCCATAGAATGGAACGTGCTTTATCGATTGTTTTGGAGGCGATCGAATGCACTATCAGGGGTGAGTGTGCAGAAAGAAACAGGAGGAAACGTAGCGACAGAAGTCGAGGTTGCGATTAGCGTAGATAAGGGTGGAAACGGAGCGTCGTTGTTGATAAAAGTGTCCGCCATCTCGGTTTTTCTATCTCGACCATGAAAATATCAATGCCTAGTATCTCGATGAGCAATTTCCTACTTTATATTCCATTCGAGAATTTCTGCGCAGAAAAATCCTTGTAGAATTTACGGAATGCATTGACGATCGTTGAAAGCGAATAAATAATTTGTATCTATATTATCGTGGAATCTGAGATAAAGTGGAGATGAATATTTTATTTAAAATATTAGCGTAAATAAGGGTGGAAGCGGAGTGTCGTTGTTAATAAAACTGTCCGCCATCTTGGTTTTTCTATCTCGACCATGAAAATATCAATGCCTAGTATCTCGATGAGCAATTTCCTATTTTATATTCCATTCGAGAATTTCTGCGTAACTTCTGCGCAAACAAATTCTTGCGTAATTTACAGAATGCATTGACAATCGTTGAAAGCGAATAAATAATCTTTATCTGTATTTATATAATGAAATATTAACAAAATATTAATTATAATACAAATATAATAAAATATTATATCACAATCGTTAGTTTCCGAATTATCGTAAATCAGAGAAATGGAAGATGGCTTTTGTCGATAACGACGCGCAATGACTGTGTAACTCCGATTCATATTCTTGTTCCCCTAGATCACTTCTATTAGGCTCTTTTACC
>NW_016908040.1:0-1767 GCF_001483705.2 Eufriesea mexicana
TTTGAAAGGTGGAATATGATATCTTTATATAAAGAGATTCGCACGATACTTACAGTATATTTATGGTAGATACGAACTGTGGTGGCGCTAGTGTGTTCCGTGCAAAATCGTAATGAACCAATCACATACTGTAATATTTCATTTTTCAGTTCCTAATACTTTCAATTACTATGTAAATTACATTTAAACACTTTTATGAGTCACCAATGACTCATATTTCCACCAAATATAATATATCACACAATTACATTATTTTCCACAATAATTTCCAATAGGAAGTACACAATCCTGACATTTCCTCTTCTTTGTTCCACATTCAACGCTTATTAACCCTTTGCACTCAACGATTTTTTGGTTACAGATGACTAGAAATTCAAAGATTCTCTACTAAAAAACTGACGACACTTCATTCAGCATCAAATAAATAATTGTATAACAATAGAATAGTAGAACTATTTGACTTCGATATTTACACTGTCTTACTACATTAAATTTGATATATTAATCAATATCGATCTTCCAAATGTTACAAAATGGTGACTGAAGCTCAAAGGCTTAAACTAGAAACTACAAACATTTCAATACATCGTTACACGAATGCTCAAACCCAATGCTCATAAACCTTCCAAATTACTACGACTATCCAAGATTACAACATACCTTCCAAACAGCATGTAAACAATACTTTATTAAACCCTTTTTAATCACCTACCCAAGAGCCTCATCATCCCCTAAACCCACCTCAACATCTCCACCTCCCTCAACTCGAACCAACTCCTCAAATTACCCAAACCACAAACTCGCTATACCTTCGTTAACACCTTGAACTCCGAAATACGAAGAACTTATCATAAAATTCGCCACTCGTCAACCAGCCAGCTAGCTCTGTTCTCCAGCAAAGTTGAACGAATACTCGATAAACGGCGTGAGAGCTTAAAAACTTATCAACAGCCAGCCTGTGGTTGGTTCACGAGAGTATGATAGAGGATTCTGCAGCGCAACCGGTTCGAGGTAGTTCGATAACACGAGGCCAGGTGGTGGTAAAATATGAGGACCGGTTTGGCAGCGTGATTAGCGAAACGGACTCGGAGGGGGTCTTATAACGTTCTGGATGGCAGGCGAGCCGGATGATCTCGGTGGATCGAGTGGACCATTGACCCCGAGAGCGCATCTCCAGGGCGTGCTGCAAGTCGTCGGAAATGGACACAGGGAGGCCGCTCCATCAGGCTAAACGAGAAGCAGCTAGGGTCCCGGCTGGAGCGTCGTCGTTGTCAGATTCGCGCGTTTAGGGGGCTTGAAAATTCCGGCGGATCCGTCATCGACAGATAGGGTTGACTGAGGAAGTGGCCTTTCGACAGCGAGACCGGTAGTAAAATTCACCCTGCCTGGAGGGTCGTTCCCCTGTTCACGGAGACCGTGAGCCGTCTCTGTAGGATCGGAACGAGTCCCCGGGGATGCATCGAGGCGGCTTGCCAGCCGCTGGAAAATATTTTCTCCTCTATCTATGTTGGGGAAAGTTTATCGTTCGTTACCGGCCAATGGTCCCGCCCAGGATGCCGTTCGTTTGCCACGGTTGCTCGCACGTTTGACGAGCTGTTTGTCGGCTGGCTGACAAGCGGTCTGAAACTGGCCAGTGTGCAAGTTTACGTCGCGGGCTACCTATCTTTATGGCTTTGTTTACGAGTGATAGTTGCCTCATGGAGATTCCAGTTTCGTTTATTCCATTGGGCGGATTAGCCTGGGTGTGGCTTCGCGAGCAGCTCTATG
>NW_016908041.1:0-1675 GCF_001483705.2 Eufriesea mexicana
TCAGTACACCCACGAGCAGAGAACTGTAGCCACTGGACTACTCTGTATACTGATGTATGGAATTCTCTAGTATTTCTGGAATATCCAATGTATAAATCAGATATATGTGGAGATGTTAACAATTGTCAGAACGGTAGCTACAGCAGCCACAACAGAGCCTTGTTGTCGCTGCAATAATCTGCCCACTGATGGCTTGAACTGCATAGCAATTGTAGACCGATAAATGAAAAAAAGGAGATCAAAAATCGATATAGATACTGACAAATGCCAAAGCAATGTTGAGCTTATTAATCAATACGAGACTCCTGCCGTTCTATCAATCTGTTCGCTGACCACATAATTTCTTCCGTAGTTGTAGAATGATCAATGGATGCACTTACTATTGCTTAAAACAGTGACATATGATAACAAGGTACTGAGCCTTGCTGTCAGCAGAGCAAGGTAGCCGTTTGATTACTCTGTTCACCGATGATTCAATTTCTGTAGCAATTAAAGCATGACAAAAGGCAAATACAATATCGTTCGAGATATTTCCTATTGTCAACACAGTACAGACTACAGCCGTCGCCACAGTAGTGTTGCCGTTGGATCAATTTGCTCATCGATGATATGATATCCACAGAAATTCTAGAATAGTCAATGTATAGTAGGATAATGTCATGCGACATTTATAATTGGCAGTACGGTGCTTATTACACCCACCAACAGAGCACTGTATCCGTTGGAACTGTATGCTCAATGACCATAAAATTCTATAGCAATTCTGTTATGACAAAATCAAGGTCCATTATCCCTCGCGACGTTAACAATTCACAACACAGTACTGAGCACAGCCATCATCATTGTAATGAAACCGTTGGAATGCGATGCTCGCTGATGCAGTAAATTGAAAGGCAACCATAGCAGACACTATGAATAGTGCTGCTACGGCTGGTGACACGATTGACAGTTCGGCGCTTTGTATCGCTTGAAGCTGAGCATGCTTGCCGTTGCTTAATCTGTGAACCGATGATGTATATCCCATAGCAATTCCTAAATGAACAATGAACATCCGTTATCCATCGAGATATTAAAAATTTAAGACGCATTACTGAGTACGGCCATCATCAAATTATTGTAGCCGTTGAATATCTCTGTTCACTGATGATGTTTAGAGAGCAATTATGGAATAATCTGTGTATATCAAGGTTACGGCTAGAGATGCTTACAACTGACAGTACGGTGCTTAGTACGTCTACCAACAGAGCACTCTATCGGTAGGGTTAGTATGCTCAGTTGTCCTTCAGTTTCTATAGCAACAATGTTTTGTCAGAATACAGATTCACTATCACTCGCGACATTAACAATTGGCAACACAGTACTAAGTGCAGCCATCATGACGGTAATGGAGATGTTGGCCTACTATGTTCACTGGTGATACTAACTCCAGAGCAATTAGGGAATGATCAAAGTATAGTAAGGTTAAATCTTTAGATATTTACAATTGACGGTACGGTACTTTGAACATCAACTAACATAGCACTGCAGCCTTTGCATTAATCTACTAAACGATGGTTTATATGCTATAAAAATTCTAGAATGACAAAGTACAGGTACACTATCCCTCGGGATAATAGCAATTGGCAACACAGTACCGAGTACAGCATCATCACAGTAATGTCGCTCTTGGTAAACT
>NW_016908042.1:0-1665 GCF_001483705.2 Eufriesea mexicana
AAATCTCTATCATTTGGTAAAAACGAATATCCTGATATTAAGAATTTGTGGTCTATGATTTGCACATTATTTTCAACAGTTTGAACAATTTTTAGCCACGTTAAAGCTACTTTAATGTTTCTATTTTGTCCTGCACACATGTCACTCTAACAAGGAGAGTGCAAGTTCTTTGGGTCACCGATTTGGTTCAAACTTTGCAGATTTGTAGATCTCGTCATGCAGTTCAAGAAAATATCCATTATAGGGGCAATTACCCAATAGTTTTTGAGATATTTATGATTAAAGTTTTATTACTTCCTTAACTACAGATGTATTTCCACTAGTTTTCACCGACCCACAGCGTAAGAATTTTCGGACGTCGCCGTTGGGCCACAACATTACTTGAAAACTAGTGGAAATACATCTGTAGTTAAAGAAATAATAAAACTTTAATCATAAATATCTCAAAAATTACTGGGTAGTTGCTCCTATAAAGGTATATTTTCTTGAACTGCGTGACAAGATCTACAAACCTGCAAAGTTTGAACCAAATCGGTGACCCGAGGAACTTGCACTCTCCTTGTAAGCTATAATGTGTCTTTCACTTCTTAAATTTTTAACGTGTTTTAGAATGCATGAAGCTATTTCTTGAGCACCTCTCGAAGCGATACTTTTCTCCCAAATGTACATGTGAACATTATCGTTATGAAAATTGTGATAACCCAAATTTAGAACGTACATATTGCGTTTATAATATGCCACTGAAGCAGGCTACTTTGGATAAGGTAATGCTTTTTGCAAGTCGAACGAAAAAGCGAAATAATAATCTGAATTACGTGATACTTGTTCCTGATCTTGTTTTAGTGATTTCCTAGCTGATTCTGCTAGTCTTAAATGGACATATGGACATCTTGTTCTTCTGTAGGTTTATTCTTTTCTTCATCATCATTCGATGCTTTAATTTTGATGTTCAATAAGTCGCATTTTTGACATGTATCTTTCTTTGGGCGGTTGGTGGATATGTAGATCAAAATCTTTTTTAAATATTTTTCTCTAAGTTCACACATTAACGGCTTTTATTTTATTTTATTTTAAATGAAACATTTTCCTAAGAGTTAGATCAGGATGTAGATATCTTCTATTAGGATTATGAGATCTGGTATAATGGGATTCAAATTTAGGAAAACTTTTAATATGGTTTCGTACGTGCTTTTTCTCTTCCTCAGAAATTTCTCTCGATGATCCAACCATACGCCCGCGTAAATCATTTCCTACATTTGCAGAGTTTAATACACGTTTTAATCGTCCTTCGCTTACTTTAAAGGTACCCAAAAAGAATTTTTTACAGACGGGAACTTTTCCGTTTTCAGAATTTAACAAATACCCCAAACAACTCCAAAAACTTGGCGAACCTTTTCCGTTTTTTTGACGTCTTCGTTTCACAGTTTTGCGCTCGATAGCTTCGTAAAGCAATACATTTTGTTTATTAAAATCTCCCAAATACCAAAATTTCTATAAAATAATCTTTCTTTCTCCTTCTTCGTAATGTTTTATGCAAGCTTTTCGACAACGGCAATCTTCATGTTGGAACACTTTTAAAGGTACAATATTTCCGGTTTGAGTACAATATCTTTTTCCTGAATTCCGTTTAATCTCTCGCAATTTTTGGATGTACGTTTCATCAAT
>NW_016908043.1:0-1605 GCF_001483705.2 Eufriesea mexicana
GAATAGCGCTTCATTGAAACGCCGAAAGTAGTAGAGAATTTCAATAACAGTCTTGGTGCTAGTAACGGCTAGTGTCTTTTATGCGGATCACATTCAGTTCTGGTAGTTGATCAACGGATGCTCCGCTCTAGATGTTTCTCCACTTAAGGGTAATTGTTGCCATCCTAACGCTCCGGCATCTGTACTTCGAGCTTCCGGCCGTCCTAACACTACTTGTGTTGTATTTATTAATTTTAACGTGGTTGGCAGAGTGAAATTTCCAGCTGTTGGTCACCACTTGTGCGTCTAGAAGCAGTACCTTCTCACCATTGTTTTCAATAATGTCTGGTTTCATTATGCCACTCGCTGTGTTAAAAGGAGTTTCTGTATGGGAGGTGTAGTCCCGATGTATTAGATACTTCTCGATGTGTTTAACCACAGTATTGTGTCTGTCGATTCTGGATCCGTGGGATCTATGACATGGCTGCACGGTGTGGTTGGAGGTCTTAACCGATAAGCAGGCAGCACGACATTCGGCCTTCATTATGACGGCTTTTCGTTGTTCGGGATCTTGTGGACAAGGTATTAATTCGAACCCTCGGACAGTTGACAAAATCTCGGTTCATTCAGCATCCTGGTTGGTTCATAAATCCACCGATGAGATTGCCTACACCTTGCCGTTTCACGCAACCCAAAGGCATCGACTGTCGAGTGTAGTTTCTTCAGCCAGTAAGTTTCCATGTCCGCCTTACTGGAGATATCAGTGTTGTTGATTCGCAGCCTTTTCCTGACTCTTCTCTAATTCGCTCACTATGAATATATTTGCCGTTACTACTTCTTCAAACTTCTTGCACTCTGTTATCGCTTTACTATCTTTCTCTGAAGCGACCTCAATAGCGAGGAGACCACCACTTCGCGTCTTTCTTACAGCTTTCACGCACACATTCAAACATCCACTCACGTTCTTCGTTACTTTCTCCTTCACTTGCTCACTAGTTAGTTTCATACTATCATCTTTCGGTTTTACAACAACCGCATACGTTCGCTCACTCACTCTCTTTTTACTCACACTCACGTCACTCTTCACTCCACTAAAGCTTTTCCCAGCCACAGCCACGAAGCTTGGCCGTACACCCGTACAAATATTCTTCTCCATACGCCTCTCGCACTCTTCAATCCGTCCTCGCAGACACTCATTCTTTCTTATCAACTTCATCATCATACACTCATACTCAGACACACAGCTTAACATATGCTCACTCACACTCTTGGACGCACGGTTATCCTCCATAATCACAAACTTTCTCAACTTACTTGACTTCGGGTGCGTGGGGGCGTCACTCCCCAAGAAACGCCGCTCCCAAGGGAGCGACGTCCCTCCCTGCGCCCCTCAGTCACCGGCACCTACCATTCACTCCGTCACCTTCAATCTCCTTCTTTCAAAAGCACTCCTCGCACATACAAAAACATTCATACGTAGCCTTGCATTCCAAGACCTCCGACACATCCACACACCCATCCGAACTAACATACACACCACATCCACTCAGGTCTCGGAGGTCATCATACATACCACATTCAACCAGCACGTGCATCCAATTCTCATTCGCACTACCGTACACACAA
>NW_016908044.1:0-1647 GCF_001483705.2 Eufriesea mexicana
TTTTGTTTTTCTATACTTTACAGATGCTATTAATACAAAAAAAGTCTTATTCCGACGACTACTTTACTCAGAATACCTGGCAAATGCTCATTATTATTATTGCACACACGGCGTGCAACCGGTTTTATAGCCTCGGAAATCAATTGCACACACGGTGTGCAGTCGGTCTCGAATGGGATATACAATTCCCTCTTGTCACGCCACTTCATTGCTAAGAAACGTGTGGAATAGCGGAAACTCGCTTCACCAGCTTTTAATTTATTTTGGATAATTGGCATGGCTTTTCGTCTTTCCGTACAGTTCCACAAGCATTAGTTGCATTTTTGTGTAAAAGAATAAAAAGTGCAGGGCTTGTGTTACCAATTATTTACGTACAATGTGTGGCCTTTATCTAAATAATTCTTCAATAGTTCCATGACTATATTTCCGGACTTTCCGACTAATTCATGTTCGCAGCTTACAGTGGTCAATGATCCACTATAAATAATAAAATCCTGCACAAACTCAGATTGGGTATGGCACAAAATAAACGATTTGATCCCAAATCTGTTTCTTTTGGAAGGTATGTATTGTTTGAACGACAATCTTCCTTTATAAAGGAGTAAACTTTCATCGATACATAGGTTCTCAAAGGGATGAAATGCCTTCTGAAAACTTTATCAGAGCTTATCGCAAATTTCCCTTATTTTATACAATTTGTCAGTATTTGCAGACACATTATTCGCGTTGAAATGTAAGATTTTTGACAGATATAAAAATCGATCCCTACTCGTGACTTCTCCAAAAATGTTGCTCTTCGACAGTTTGTCGTTAGACCGGTACTCCAATAATCGTTTGTTGTGCCGACAATGAAATTTTTAAAGTTTTCAGAACATTCAGAATAATTAAAAAAAATCTAAAATTGGTGCCGAATGGCTAATTGACGTTTTTATTCCCGAATGCCTAGAACTAAATTAAGCTCTCTTCGTTGATCATTCATTTCTCACGCGACCTCGTCCTTGGTGGGCCAGGTACATCAGACACTCGGACGCATTCCCAGACTCGACTTGGTCATAAATATCTCACAATCCTTGCACGCGTCACTTGTCCGTCCGCACACAGTTCCCTATAGGGACACTTCGGCCATCGCACGCACTCTAATAAAGTCTAATAATATCTTACAATAACAAATATGAATTTAATTATATTAAATTCCCAACCCAAAACATTCTTGAGAATATATCGAATGTCACTTTTGGGAGAGGTGAAGAGAGGGCTGGATTAATTAATTTATTACTCAATGGCCGATTGGATACAATATTCTTTCGTTCCTACTATACGCCGCTCTTGTCTCTCACGTAAAACTCTCTCGTCCACTTTTCAAGCTGCCCTTTCAATCCTTTCACTGCGACGCGACTTCTGAGTAATTCATCAACGGGGCTGACGCGTTATTCGAACGTGAGTTGCTGGCGCTGCGCAGACCAGTGACCAAAACAGTACCCGGAGATTTGATATTGTTGCGTCTCGCGACGCATTGCGTCCAAAGGACCGCCACACCTTAAGCGTAACGAAAAATAGTATGCAGAATGAGTGGATGCGGTGATGAAACCGATCAGCTATGTAAGGCCGGTAGGAATGGAACGAGCTAGTTGGATAAAAAGGGCTCAA
>NW_016908045.1:0-1616 GCF_001483705.2 Eufriesea mexicana
TGGTCTAGGCACGTTAGGCCATGTTAGGTTACGTTCGATTGTGTTACGTTATGTTATGACGGAACAGGCCAAATCTGACTTTTGTGATATACACTGCTATTCGGAGGATTTCTGCGATCTTGGTTGCTCTACTATACTGTACTGGACACTGGGGTTGCCCGCAATAATGATCCCGGCATGTTAAGTTGAGTTGGATTGCGTTTTTCTATATTGGTATATGTTGGATAGGCAGGGATCTGTTCGTCTTTTATTCTACATGAGCTATTCTATGGACTCTTGCGCTCTGCTGTGCGCTATCACACTCTGCTCGTCTCCTGGTACGCCGGGAATAGTGATCGCGGCACGATAGATTTAGTTATTCTACGTTCGGCTTGGTAAGGTTTATTTTGATTAGGATAGCGTAGCTGGACTTTTGTGCTGTACACTGCTATTCTGTGGACTTCTGCGCTCTACGTCGGTCTACTACAATATGCTCACCACCCCGTCGCGATGGGCGCACGGGCACCTTGACCGCGACCTATACGCCGCGGACGTCCAGGTCGCCGCCTGGGCGGGTGGGGCTGTCGGGCGCAAAAACGAGGAAACGGGGTTAGGGGCGGGGCGGCTAAGGGCGGCGATGACGCGCGCGTACGACGTCGCCATGCCGCGCGTGAAGGAGCGACCTTCGCGGGGTGCAGTGCACTGGTGGACGGCTGAAATCGCGCAGCTCCGGGAGGTTTGCGTGCACGCCCGGCGCCAGTACATTCGGGTGCGACGTGGACGACGCGCGGTATCCTCCGAGGAAAAAGCGCGCATCTATCGCGGGTACCGGTCCGCGGTGAGCGATCTCTTGTGGGAGATTCGCAGAGCCAAATCTCGGCAATGGGACGAACTCCTCTCGACGATCGAAAGCGATCCGCGGGGACGCCCGTATAAATTAGTACTGGGGAAGCTCAGGGCATGGGCGGCCCCGTGACCGTGCGTATGGACCCCGAGCTCCTGCAGCGGGTGATCGACACCCTCCTCCCTGTGGTGGCGGTGGATCGGGTGCAACCTGCTGCAGTGCGGTCGGAACTGGTCGGCTGGCCCGACGAGCTGGTGGTCTCGCGCGAGGAGTTGTGCCGTGCGGTCGTTAGGATGGGGGCGAGTAGCACCGCCTCCGGACCGGACGGCATCCCAGGCCGAGCATTTGCACTGGCTCTGGAAGCGTGGGGTGACCGTGTGCGACGGCTGTTCGACAGCTGCCTCAGGACCAGTCGCTCCCCGGCATGTTGGAGGAGAGCGAGGGTTGTGCTGATCCCGAAACTAGGGTAGCCGCCGAACTCTCCGAAGGCATATCGGCCGATATGCCTGCTCCACGAGGCGGGCAAGCTCTTCGAGCGCGTTCTAGCTGCCCGCCTCCGAGAGCAGTTAACGGACGTGTGTCCCGATCTCAGCGTCAGCCAGTTCGGATTCCGGCATGGTTGGTCGACGGTCGATGCAATCAAGCGCGTTCGTACCCTGTCGGAGGCTGCCATCGACCGTGGCGAAGTGGTGCTGGCGGTCGGTGTGGATATCGCCAACGCCTTCAACACCCTGCCCTGGGCCGCCATCCGGTGTGCCCTGTTGTACCACAGGTTTCCCCAATACATGATGGC
>NW_016908046.1:0-1473 GCF_001483705.2 Eufriesea mexicana
GTGGCAAGCGCAATTGTGCCCAGAGCAGTACCCACCGGATTCCAAGGGCACCAACGTGGAAGCAAGGTAAATGGGCTTTGTCGATGTGGACCCGCCAACTTCGCCGAAGTTTTCCTCACCGCACAGCGGTCTACTGGAAACATCAGTTCCATCGTGGTTTCTGGCGGACCCCGTACATCAGAACCCATACCAGCTTCGCCCTCAGTTAGAACTCACGAGTATTGTGTCTATTCTGAGCTACTTTGCCCAATACGCGGCTCGTGTCTTACCTCGCCATTATGGCATACTAACAGGTGGAATTTGTGATTTAATCGACATCTGTCAATGAAACTGACATGGTCCAACCAACGGGGAAGGAGTACGCCCAGGGAGATACCCGATATTGGCGTACTATTCTAGGGCCACTTCCGGTCTGGCATGGATATCCAATAATCCAATCGGTGGCCTTGACGGCCCATGTTGCCACTTTCGCAACAGTGGCATGTGCGCGAGCGCAAGGACACCCACCCACTGGATCCAAAGGGCACCATCGAGGAGGTGAGGTGAGTGGCCTTGACCGGTGCAGGCCCGCCAACTTGCGCGGCTATTGAAAACATCAGTTCCATAGTGGTTTTCATGATGTTACCCCCATTATAAAAACGCCAGATCCCACGCCAGCCTTCGCCCTCAGTCAGAACACACACTAATCTCTGCCGTCAGTCGAACGCAACAAGTATTATTTTCTTTATTGAATTCGTTGATTCGTTGATTCGTTCCCCATTACTATTTATATTCATAATTCTTGTAATATTGTCCAACGTCACATAGTGGCACTCCTTCGCCGTTAACTCGTCTGACTTAGGTGTTTGAGAAAGATTCCTTGATCCCATTCGGGATAATAGGTTTCCAATGTTTGGCATTCGTGTCCTTTTTTCTTGTCAATACCGGGTGACATGGTTCCACCAGCAGTCATCGCTGCCAGTAAGGTACCATAGTGTTCTAATTAGGAATTTCGGTACCTATTTTGTTCTTGAGGATTGCTCTATGACACTACAAGGATTTCAGCGTGATTTTCGAATGGGAATTGGCACAAAGTCCCATCGAGATCATGACGTAGCATCTCTCTGTATTCGGAAAGACACGCTCCATTTACGCGAACAAATTCCCTTCAGTAATTGCTGGGAATTTATCTCTTTGCTCTCATCGCTTAAACTTTGAGGTTATGTAGCAAAACCTGCTGTCTGTTTTGCCACAGTACACGCAGCTGTGTATAACTGTTTCCCTAATACTCACTGTCAGTTAAGCCGCGTTTGCTGCTATACTAAATTACTTACATCAGTTTTATGTTCGCTAATACAAATCTGTTGCTGAAAAAAGCCGGTGGTTATTAGTGAAATAGTAAATCATTTTAGTCTGTCCTTCCACGTTGTAAGTCAGTGTGACAATTATAAACACAGGAATACTAGCCTGATTCAGAAGTAACGAGGACTGGCT
>NW_016908047.1:0-1484 GCF_001483705.2 Eufriesea mexicana
AGAAAATATTTAATTAAGAGAAATAAATTAATAAAATGAAAATAAAATTAATATTTCACTATATATGCAACAATTTTTGAAACGGCAATGAAATTTTAAATAATTTACACGTGGATCGAATTTGCAAGAAATTCCTAATTTACCAATTTATTGTTCGAAAAATGTAACAAATCATGGCGAACTTAGGTTCGAGCAAACTCGCTGAGCGAAAGGGGAGTTCGTAGAAGAAATCATCCGTAATGGAAATTCGAAGAAAATGAAGCGTAGAATTCGTGTCATAAATCGGCTCCCTGGAAGAGGAGAATTCACTTGGTTTTTTCACGCTTGTATTACGGTTATGTGGTATAACACCGAGATCGTGGGAAACCAACTGAGACTTCCGCTGAGCTTTCACTTCGCTTAATTGCCCTTGTGGTCACTGCTGACTCTTGACAATCTTGACATTGAACGCGAGGCACTTCGTCGTTGGGAGAAAGTACACGGGAAACAGTTTATCACCTGCCAAATTGAATGTAACAGCCGCTGAGATAATTGTCGAGACTCGAGATCGTCTCTTGGAGTAATTGATCGTCGTTGTAAACATTAAACGGTTTATACTTCACGAATGAAGCTTAGGGTTGTTGGTTAAGCGCATTTATATGTTCTTGTGTATCTTCTATTTTGTACGTATAATGTAGAAAAATTTGGAAATATTGGATAATATACATTAGATACATTTTGCAGTTTATATTTAATATATTTTATAATATTTATAACTCACGAAAATCATGGTGTAAAAATAGGGGATGAAAAGCAAGTAAATTTTGGAGATACAAAATAAGAATTTGGAATAAAGGTATAAAGATAATGTGTAAAATATTTTATGATATATACATAGAATTACAAAATTTGATATTATTAGCTATTATGCAAATATTTATTATTTTCGTTTATTTATCGAGTATGTACAGTCTTCGTTCTTTACATAGGTTATGAAAGGAGGAAGATTAATTAACATTTTATTTACAATAGAGTGACAAAATTATAATAATAAACCTAATCAATCGTTATTAATTACTCTAATTTCTATATTATATATTACATATTATATATCACGTGTTATATGTGACATATTATATATCACATATTATATATTATGTATTATATAAATGTGTATAAAATATATACAAAAACAATGTAATACTATAATAAATATAATTCATAAAGTAGTAATTATAAGACACTAATAAAATTGATTAATTAATTATTATTCAAATTAATAATTCAATTAATACTATAATAAATATAATATATAATACAATTTACTAATAGAATTCAAATTAGGATTTGAAAATCGTTTTCATATAATCTTTTAAGTATAAAAATGTTGATAGGAAGTTTAATTTTGTATGCAAATATCTTTTTCGTAAGTAAGAATTATTATTACAAAAGTATGAAAGAAAATAGAAGAATAATTTTATATAATATTGTTATCCCTATTGCAA
>NW_016908048.1:0-1556 GCF_001483705.2 Eufriesea mexicana
ATAAATTTCTAAAAGAATTTAATAAATCAAAAATTCTTTTTAACAGTTAGGTAAGATTAGGCTAGGTTAGGTAATGGGATGTGATAGAAATAACTCAGTAGGAAGAAAAATATTCCTAATAATTAAATGGAATATAAATTTTTTAATTTATAATTACTTTGTTCTTATAAAATAAATTAATAAATAAATAAATGATTTATAATTGTAGGTAAAATAGGTAAATAGCAAGAGTAAGTGAAATAGGTAAATAGCAAGATTCATTTTTATTCCGGACATACAATTTTATTCCAGTTTCAATAATAATTCCCAGTCTTCTATGAAAACTTATTTTCTTATAGCAATTATAAAATAAGTAAATAAATAAATAAATGATTTATAATTGTAGGTAAAATAGGTAAATAGCAAGATTCATTTTTATTCGGGACATACAATTTTATTCCAGTTTTAATAATAATTCCCAGTCTTCTGTGAAAACTTATTTTCCTTCGAGCTCGTTGTTTATTATATATATTTTACAGCAATAGTGGAATAATATATTATTTCAGTATTAAAATAATATTAGAATAATGTATTCTAGAATAGCTTATGTTTAGCAGCGTTAATCCCTTCTTCGTTTCGATACATCGTGTTTCACTGCACGAGGCCGAGTCGATCAGGGAAACATTGAACCTGCGCTTCCGCAAGCTTGTCGATGATATACCATTCAACCTTGTGGAAACTGCTCGATTAGCCTTCGATTGCTTGTTATTTCGAATTCTTAAACCTTCCAATAGGCTGTCTTTTTCAATAGATAATTGCAGTCTTTCGTTGGCTCGTAGGTAATTTCTCTGCATACTCAAAAACAAGGAAACTTCTCTCAGCCTTCGATCAATGTTATAAACTTAGTAAATCGAGCCCGTTTCTTATTACTTTCATTCAAGAAATTTCTACGCGATATAACACTGCACGTGTCGTATAACTATTATTACATAAATTCAACAGTTCAACGCTAATTTACCATATAACCCCATATAAATCATTATCACACTCATCTCCCCACCTAGTCCTCCTCGAGTTAATCCATAAAATAGAAAAGAAGGGATGGAATATGACATGGTGCACGAGAAATGGATCAAAGACACGCAACATCGTGCAAAATTTCCATCGACGAGTGGGAAAGACAGGATAGTCGTTACAAGCCTGAGAGCTGGACACTCAAAAATTACCCATGAACAGTGGTCGAAGAATACGAAACCACCAGGCTGCGATTACTGCAAGCACTATCAACCAACCACGCTATGAATGCAGAGGATGCGAAATACGAAGACTCGAGTATAAACTGCTCTGAAACACGACTCTGTCGTCGCAGAAACGCGTCGAAAAAATACCCTCGAATATTTAAAAGAGTCCAAGTTGCACCACCAAATTTAGAAACGAAGTCATGCTGTTTTCGATAAACTAAGTTTTCGATAAACTTCTCCCAAGTTTAGATATTTAAATTTTAAATACAAAGACAGGGGCTTAAACTTCTCCCAAGCGTCAAAAATACTTAGTACTTAATTATACTTAGTACTTAG
>NW_016908049.1:0-1472 GCF_001483705.2 Eufriesea mexicana
GTTGTATTACTTTGTTCACTGATAACGTAAATTCGAATGTGATTATAGAATAACATATGTTTAGTGCGGTTATTTCAACTGAAATTTACATTTCACAGTACGGCATCTGTTACGTCTATCAACAGATCGATATTGAGTTCGTACTATTCTGTCGACTGATGATGTGTATTCCACAGCAATTCTAGAACAAGATAAGGATATCCATTATCCCCCGAGATATTGACAAATGCCTACACAGAACTGAGTACGGACATCATAACAGTATTGTCGCCGTTCAATAGCTACATACACTGTTAACGCATGTTCCAGAGCAATGCTTCAGTTATCAACGCATGTTACGACTGTGGCTTTTGTTATTTACAATTGACCCTACGGCAGATATTACAGACACCAACATAGAGCTGTTCCCTATGGATTAAACTGTTCAATGATGAATTAAATCCTCTGATATTTCAAGAAAATGAAAAACAGGTCCGCTCTTCTTCGAGTTGTTCATATTTAACAGGACAGTACAAAATACATACTCCGTCAAAGTCATGTAGCCGCTGGACTACATTGTCTACTGATAATGTAAATTCGAATGTACTTCTATAATAACCCATGTATTTTGCGGTTTTGGCTAGTGATATCTACAATTGACAGCACGGCATTTAGTACGTCTGCCACCACATTACTGTTGCCGTTTGATTAATCTGTTCACTGATGATGTATATTCCACGGCAATTCCAAAATGAGATATGCAGATCCATTATAACTCGAGACATTAACGAATGATAACGTGGTACTGTGCCCAGCCATCGTCAACGCATTGTAACCCTTCAACGGCTGTGCGCACTGATGATGTAAATTCCTATGCAATGCCAGAATATTCGACATTTATTGCGGTTATCGCTTGAGATATTTGCAATTTTTAGAACGGCACATATTACGTCAATCAACAGAGCACAATATCTGTTGGACTATTGTGATAATTCATGATTTAAATTATATAGCATTCCTAGAATTACAAAATACAGGTCCACTGTACCTCGAGATATTAGCAATTGACAACGCATTACTGAGCACAGCCTTGTTCACAATCATGCATACGTTGGACCACATTGCCCACTGATGATGTATATTCCAAGGTGTTTCTGGAGCAACCTATGTATACTACGGTTATGGCTAGTGACATTTCCAATTCACAGTACGGTAACTAGTACATCTACCAACAGAAGACTGTTGCCGATGGTTTAGATACTTCACAGAAGCTGTATACTCCACAGAAACTGTAGAATGAAGGATGAACGTTCACTATAATCCTAGAAATTAACAATTGATGACACAGCACAGAGAACAGCCATTATTACAATAATACGGCGGATGCAATGCTTTGTTCACTGATAACGTCAGTCAAAACACTAGTTAATGTATACTACGGTTATGCCTAGGGATATTTACAACTGAGAGTACAGTGTTAATTAGATCATGTA
>NW_016908050.1:0-1401 GCF_001483705.2 Eufriesea mexicana
TTCTGCGCTCTGGTGCGCTCTAGTACGTCTTGCTTGGCTCTGGAAAAGCCAGCAATGGTGGTCTCGGCACGTTAGGTTTAGTTAGTCCACGTTTGGTTAGGTTAGGTTCGGTCTGCTTAGATTAGAACATTTTCGACTTTTGCGCTGTAAACTCCTACTCGCTGGACTTCAGCGCTCTTCTGTGCCATATGCTCTGCTTGGCACTGTGGAGGCCAGAAGTGGTGGTCTCGGCACGTTAGGTTTAGTTCGTCCACGTTTGGTTAGGTTAAGTTCGGACAGGTTAGGTTGGAATATATTTGACTTTTGTGCTATACGCTTCTATCTGGTGGCACCCCTCGCTCTACTGTGCTATATCATATTCTGCTTAGCCCTGGGGAGGCCAGCAATAGCGGTTTCGGCACGTTAGGTTATGTCAGGTTGCGTTCAGTTACACTACCCTTGGATAGGGTAGGATATGATAGCATTGACTTTTGCGCTGTACACTGCTATTCGGCGGATTTCTACGTTCTGCGTTTTTCTAGTATACTCTGCTCGGCTCTGGGAAGCCAGTGATATCTGCCTCGGGCCGTTACGTTGAGTTAGGTTGCGATTGGTTACGTTACGTTAGTTTAGGTTAGGTTTGAATAGATTTAAATTTCGTGGTATACACTGCCATGCCATGGACCTGTGTGCTCTACTATGCTCTATCATATTCTGCTTGTCTCTGGGGAATACAGCAATAGTGGTCGCGGCACGTTACTTGCAGTGGTTCTGCGTTTTGCTAGGTTAGATTAGGCCTAGTTAGGTTAGGATATCTTTGACTTTTGTGCTATACATATCTGTTTGATGACATTCTGCGCTTTACTGTCCTCTACTGAACCCTGCTCGACTCTCGAGAGACCAGCAGTTATGGTCGTGGCACGATACACTTTGTTAGGTTACGTTTGGTTATGTTACGTTTGGCCCGGTAAGTATAGGATAACTTTGACTTTTGTTCTATACACTGCTGTGCAGATGATTTCCGCGCTCTACTGTGCTCTCATATACTCTGCGTGGCAATGGGGAGGCCAGCAACTGTGGCTTCGACAAATTAGGTTCAGTTATGTTACGTTTGGCTTGGTTAGGGTGGGTTATGTGTTGTTAGGATGCCACAGACATTTGTGCTATACGCTGCTATTCTGAGGATTTCTGCGCTGGACTGTGCTCTAGTATATTCTGCTTGGCCATGTGGAGGCCAGCAGTAGTGCTTTCGGCACGTTAGTCTGAGATATGTTGCGTCTGGATATGCTACGTTTGGTTAGGTCAGGAATGGATAGCTTAGACCTTTGTGCTGTACACTGCCCTTCGATGCATTTCTGCGCTGTACATTTATCTACTATATTCTGTTCGTCTCTTGGGAGGCCAGCAGTGCTGGTCTCGGCA
>NW_016908051.1:0-1434 GCF_001483705.2 Eufriesea mexicana
CGGTCTACGAAAACTCATCAGACATTTTGCAAGACCCCTGTATAGTAGATTGAATATTCGGGTGTGTGTAGAAAATACAATCGCATAATCCGTTAATCGATTATGGATTAATTGGATATGGTACAGCTTGCTGTACACTGACACGAATGCAAGATTTTCTCCGCCATCTTTGCATTGGAATATTTCGTTGCAGCGTGTTCTAAACGTTGACATTAAACGTTGACGTCAAAGGTTGATGCGACTGCAACACTGGCGCGGAAGATTTAGGTGTTAAGGAAATCAGCCAATTAGAAAACACCGATTTTGATTAACTTTTTAGAGAATGATGATACCATACTATTTACCGATACCATATCGGATTTAAATGTGTATTCTGGTTCCGCAAAATTTTTGAACCTGGCCCCGCGAAAAGTCACGCCAGCCCTGTCTTATGGTAAAACTACAGTAGATATAAAACATCAGTCTATCAAATAAATAGTGTACGTCTTCGCGAATGTATTGCAAAATGTACCAAATAATATTAAAAATGACAGTAAAAATAATAATAAAGATGATATTGGATGATATGGTGATGATTTTTTTCCTCTTTTTCTTCCTTTTTTTCTGCATAGCGAAGTGATGAGAAAATTGAAATAAGAGTAAATTATGCTATGTATTAATAGTCGACAGTATACCCATCATGTTTTACACATCATGTTAATTGATAAATTAATATACAAGATGTTGTACATGTATTGAAATTCAATGGTATCCTATAATATGGAACATATGTAGTAAAATTCAGTGTAATAGTGAAATTGAATTACATATTCTGGCTTCGCAAAATTTTTGAACCTGGCCCCGCGAAAAGTCACGCCGGCCCTGCTTAATACGCCCCTGTTTTGTACTGACAATGAGAAACAAGACAGCATCATTTACAGCAAAGATCCGGTACTACTTATTGGCCAGTCTAATATATTAGAGCTTTGTAGATTTAATATTAAGCATTTACATCCTAAACAAACATTTATTGTAAATTTTTAAAAATTTTGTTTCTTTTTTTCTACTTATTTCATCACATCGGGTCACTGTCTTTTCTGCTACCAGTTTCAGAGCACTCTGTATAGATAGAAGTAAGTATAACGAAGGAGTACGAAGGTTTTCATTTCGCAATTTTCCCATGACCGCACTTGTCAGGTCAAACGCTGTCGCTTACGGTTTCCTTTTCTAACTCTGACACACACGTACACACACACACACGTCTGTCTCGACTTTTATCGAATTTGGCGCACTCTCTTTGCCTCTTTTTCCTTCTCTCAATTGACTTTCTAACTCACTTTTCTTAAACTTAGACGACTACTGCCACTCCTTTCATTGCTAAAGCTAGGGAATTCTAGAAATGGACAGATGGCGCTAGTGGGCATCTCTACGCTGAGAACTTAGATTCGCACTGAT
>NW_016908052.1:0-1464 GCF_001483705.2 Eufriesea mexicana
TAGGATTGCTATAGAATAGATATCACCATTGAACAGAACAATGCAAAGGCTACAGTGACCTGTTGATAGATGTCCTAAGAACCGAACTGTCAAGTACAGATGTCCCTTGATGTAACCGTCATATGCACCGACTACCCTAAACCTGCTTCTGAACTTAAACCACCACTGAGCGGGTTAATCCAACCGCTACATTGTTCAGCTGATGGTTGTAAAAAGTACCGTACTGTCATTTGTAAATGTCTCTAGCCGTAATGGTACTATATATTGATTATTCTAGAGCTGCTGCTAAATATAAGCTACCAGAGAAGAAATTATTGGAACGGCGAAAGTACTGAGACGAAGGTCTTACTCTGTTGTGTTTCCTCAATTGCTAGCGTCCCGAGATATAACGGGTGTGTCTTTTCTCATACCGGAATTGCCATAGGATTTAAATCAACATTGATCCCATTAATCCAATGCCTACAATGATCTATCGGTGGATGTTCCAACAGCCGCACTGCAAATTACAGTTATCTCTTGCCATAGCTTATGTATACACTAACTATTCCTGGAATGTCGTGGAATTTTAATCATCGCAGAAAAGAATAGTCCAACGGCTATTGTGCTGTACTGGTAGTTGCGCCGACTGTCGTCCTGGAAGTTGAAAATGTCTTTACCTATAGCTGATCCATAGATTTATTATTCTAACACTACGGAGGAACTTAAAACATCAGTGGACATACTACTCAACGACTGCGGTACTGTAATGATGGCTGATCTCAGTACTGTTATATCAATTGCTATTTCCTCGAGCTTTGACGGATCAGCCTTTTGTCATCCTAGCGTTCCTATAGAATCCAAGACATCATTGTGCTGTTTAATCCAGTGTCCACAGTGCCCCGTTGATGAATGTACAAAGTACCGTACTGTCAATTGTAAACATCTGTAGCCATAACCGTACTATACATTGATTAATCTAGAATTCCTGTTAATCATACGCTATTAGTGAACAAATTAGACCAAGGGATAAAGTACCCTGGTGATGGCTGTACCCAGTACTAATTAGTAATTTGTTAATTTTCACGAGCGGTAATGGAACTGTCCTTTGTCATTCTAGACCTGCAATATCATTTAAATCATTACTGAACAATTTAATCCAGCGGCTGCATTGCTCTATTTGTGGATGTGGTAAATACTGTCCTGGGAAGAGTAACCATCTCTAGCCATAACTGACGTATACATTGAGTGGTCTTGAACTACTGCGGAACTTTAACCATCAGTTAACCGATTAATCATACAGCTACATCAATGTGATGATGGCTGCTCTCAGTACTGTTATCTCAGTTGTTAGTATCTCAAGCTGCAAGGGATCTATCTCCTGTCTTTCACGAAATTCTGCTGAATCCACGCCATCGTAGAACAGTTTAATCCTACATCTATAGTGACCTGTTGACGTATTTCCTAGGAACCTTGCTGCCCATTGCA
>NW_016908053.1:0-1384 GCF_001483705.2 Eufriesea mexicana
GAGTTACATTACTTTATTACCTTTAGACATTTTTCTAAAAATTTATTTCTCGTTTATATTATTTTCCTCATTATTCAACCTATTTTTTTGACTTTTTACTATTTCTTAAAAATTTCCTATGCATTCTATTCTGTTCTTCATTATTGAAAGCAAAATAACGATTTTATATTATCTAACTATTTGTGAACTAAAGGTTTATCAATTTTAATGATGTATTTTTATTTTACCTTACATTGCACACATAACGTGCAATCCGTTCCTCGCAATAAAAATTTTCTGAGGAGCGAGCTGCACACACGGTGTGCAATCATCTTATTTATGCGAATTCACTTACGAATTGGGTGGTTTCCATTGTAAACAAGTTTTTTTTCATTAAAAATGAACAATATAAAGAAAAAAAAAATTTCGCTCCTGGGGACCGTGTTCGAAAAAAATCGCCGTCTCGAATGGTATATGCTACCCACTTTTCGTAATAATGATATTGTTGATACAAAACGTCATTACCGGACGCACGAAGTGATTAAAAAACCAAAGCGTGTTATCGATTACAATCGATTAATGGGAAGTGTGGATAAAACGGACATGGTTATCAGCACCATTCACCCACAACGAAAAACCACGAAGTGGTATAAAAAATACTGTTTTCATTTAATCGACATGTGCATTTGGAATGCTTATTGTATATATAAATTAAAAAGTGGCAAACAAATTTCAATGGCAATATTTCACCTGGAATTAATTCGGCAAATTTTAAATCATTATCAATTAAATTATAAGAATAATACTGGAAACAAAGCAGGACAAACGAATCCACTTCGCCTTATTGGAAGGCACTTCCCCTCGCTATACGCAAATCGAAGTACAAAACGAAAGGTTCTATTGCGAAAATGTTTAGTATGTTCAGCAAATGATAAGAAAAGCGAAACACGATACCAGTGCAAGGTTTGCGATGTTGGTCTATGTATAACACCGTGTTTCGAAAAATACCACACACAATACCATTATTAAAAGCTGTTATAATCATGCAATTATATTATGTTATTATATTGTGTAATATTATTTGTTCTCAAACCGTTATTACATTTTATTTGTTCTCAAAATTAAACCTGTGCATGTTAAGAAGTTATAAATACCCTGTTTTGAGACCAATTTCTCCTTCGAAAACGCCGGCAAAGCAACTCGGGTTGCAGCGAGGCGAGAGCGCAGCCTCTGATGATAAGTCTCGTGCACAGTGCACAGTTTCGTCGTGGTGGAGTACCGCGGCGGAGAATCCGCCCGTAGCGAAAGGGTTAACCACTTGCGATGGAAAGACGTGCCACGCACGTCGAGATGCTTCTGTTACCGGAACACCAGCGACGTGTCACACACGTCGTCAGGCGATTGT
>NW_016908054.1:0-1339 GCF_001483705.2 Eufriesea mexicana
TGCTGGACTCCCCAGAGACAATCAGAGCATACTGGAGTACAGCGGAGCTCAGAAGTCCACCGAATTGTAGTGTATATCACAAAAGACAAAGCTACCCTATCATAATATAACCAATTGTAGAATCAAAACGCGATACCCAATTCAAGCTAACGTGTCGATATAACTACTGCTGGCCTCCCCAGCGACAACCAGAATATACTACAGAACAGTAGAGCGCAGAAACCCGCGATATTGCAGTGTATAGCGAAAAAGGCGAAGATATCCAATCCTTACATCGCAAACATAAACTAACCAAACCTAGCCTAACTCAACTTGACGTGCCGAGGACACTAATGCTGCTCTACCGAGTGCCTAGCAGAACATGCTACAGCACTGTAGAGTGCAGGAACGCTCTGATGAGCAGCGCCTGGCACAAAATTCACAGCTACCCTATCCTAACCTAGCCGAACGGAACGTAGCCAAACATACCCTAATTCGAACTGACGTGTCGAGACAACCATTGCTGGCCACGCCAGGGCAAAGCAGAATATAGTAGAGCACAGTAGAGCGCAGAAATCCACCGAACAAAAGTGTACAGTACGAAAGTCGAAGCTATACTACCCTGACCTAACGAAACGTAACGTAACCAAACGTAACATAGCTCAAACGGACGTGCAGAGACCACTATTGTTGGCATCCCCAGAGCAAAGCAGAGCATATTAGAGCACCGTAGAGCGCAGAAACTCACCGAGTAGCATTGTGTAGCTCAAAAGTCAAAGCCAACCTATCCTAACCTAACCAAACGTAATGAAAGCGAACGTATCATAACCCAACCCAACGAGCCGAGACAACAATTGCTTGCATCCCCAGAGTATCGCAGGAAATAGTAGAGCGAAGTAGATCGCAGACATCCACCAAATAGCATTTTACAGCGCAAAGGACAAAGCTATCCCATCCTAAACTAACCAAACGCAAGGAAACCAAGCGTAACATAGCTAAACCTAATGGGCCGTGACCACCCTTGCTGGTCTTCCCACGGCGAAGCAGGACATATTAGAGTTCAGTAGAGCGCATGAATCCAAGGAATAGCAGTGCAAATCACAAAAGACTAAGCTACCCTTGTCAAATATAACATAACCTAACCAAATCAAACGTAACATATCTGAGCCTAGCGTGCCGAGACCACTATCGCTGGCCTCCCCAGAGCCAAGCAGAACAGATTATAGGAGAGGGGAGCACCGAAGTCCATAGAATAGCAGTGTATAGCTCAAACATCAAACCAATCCTATCCTAACCTAACCAAACGTAACATAAGCAGACTTGAAGTAACACAACCTGACGTGCCGCGACCGCTATTGCT
>NW_016908055.1:0-1349 GCF_001483705.2 Eufriesea mexicana
AAAAAAACTTGTTTAATATAGATATCACCCAATTCGTAAGTGAATTCGCATAAATAAGATGATTGCACACCGTGTGTACAGTTCGCTCCTCAGGAAATTTTTATTGCGTGAAGAGGATTGAACACCTTGTGTGCAATGTAAGGTAAAATAAAAATACATCATTAAAATTGATAAACATTTGCTCTCGATAATGAAGAACAGAATATAATGCAAAGAAAATTTTTAAGAAATAGTAAAAAGTCAAGAAAAGTATGTTGAATAATGAAGAAAATAATATAAACGGGAAATAAATTTTTAGAAAAATGCTAAAGGTAATAAAGTATTGCAACTCAGTAATGAAAAAGAAAATATAATTTATTAATACATTTTTAGGATATAGTACACTGTGATCGTAGAGTAATTATACATTAGTTGGGTGATGATAGCGCTTGAAACATTCTCCCAAGCATAATCCAGGATTACCGACACAAGCAGGACAAGAGTAATTACTACGTCTATATTTTCCTTCTTTGTAGAACTGTCGGTAAATCTTTCTGTTTACTTTCCTATTTTTATTTCTTGGTAGAATTTCAGGTAGGTGATCATTTGTTTCCGGTGTTGTCGACCTTCTGTCTCGGGGTTTTCCAATTAAGTTTTTTAAAATCTCTAGACGATAGTCATAAAAACTCAATTTTCTTATTGTTTCTGAGTATGTTTTGTATAAATTGAATGAATTTAAAACCAAAGTTTCAATTGAATGAATCCATAATTTTATGTAGCATTTAAATGTCCTCCTTCAGTAGGAATAATAAGACAGCATATGATCTTTGTGATCTATCTCGTTCATATAGTTGTTATAGTAATGCAACGCAATTGGTTGCAAAATATTTTGTTTATATTTATTTTCATATTTTTTTAATGTTGCTTTGTACTCACTTGATATGAATAACACGTCTCTTTTCATCTTTAAATTTACCTACCATTACATTGTTCTTGAACCGAGAAATTACTTCATTTTTCAACAGTTTTTTTTTTTTATCACTTCCGAATTTTTTCCCTTCCTTGCCTTTCTCAATGTTCCTGTACAGTAGCTTTTGTAATGAAGCAATTTTGAAACTAAACCAAGAGAATTGTAATAATTGTCCATGAAGACAGAATTTTCCACTTATATCATCACCACTTTCCGTATATAACTTTTATTCGTAATGCGGTACCAGAACGTTCGCACACAACGTACAGCTGTACATCATGTTTGTGTTTTTTACCAGTTATATATTGTTTAAATATTAACCTTCCTCTCCAAGGAACTTAGAGATTCATCTATTGATAATTCTCTGCGAGGATAATATATTTCTCTCATTTTATTATTA
>NW_016908056.1:0-1299 GCF_001483705.2 Eufriesea mexicana
ATATTAGAGGAGAGTGGAGCGCAGGAATCCAGAGAATCGCTGTGTACAGCAAAAGGTCGGAGATACCGAAACCTAACCCAAACTAACGTAACCTGGCCTGACATAGCCTTGCTCAACGTAAAGTGCCGCGAAAAATATGGCATGCCACCCCGGTGCCAAGCGGATTAGAGTACAGCGGAGTGGAGGGCAGAAAACCACCGAATAGCTGTGTATAGCACGAAAGTCAAAGTTATCCTAACAGAACTTAACTTAACATAACCTAGCCAAACGTAACCTAGCCCTACCTTACGTGCCCCGAACGCTATAGCAGGCATCGTGAGAGTCGAGCAGAGTATAGAAGAGGAATATAGAGCGCAGCAATCCACCGAATGCCAGTGTACAGCACAAAAGTCAAAGCTACCCTGTGCCAACAATATCAAACGTAACGTAACGAAACGCAACATAACTCTGCCTAACGTGTCGAGACCGCTACAGCTGGCCTCTCCATAGCAAAGCAGAAAATACCATAGCATACCGGAGCGCAGAAATCCATCGAATGGCAGTGTAAACGACAAAAGTCAATGCCATCAATAACAAACAAAACCTAGCCTAACGAATCCAAGTGTAAGCTAAATAAACCAAACGCGACACGACCACTATCACTGGCCCTCCCAGGGAGAAGCAGTGGAGGGCAGAGCAATGCAGACCGCAGATATCTACCGAATGGCGGTGCGTAGCACAAAAGTGAAAGTATCCTCCCCTATCATAACCAATTATGACATAAAGCAGCCTAACGCGACGCGGTTACCTTTGCCTGCCTCCTCAGAGCCAAGCAGAACTTTCTGGGGCATAGTAGGGCGGAGAAATCCGCGGAATAGCGGTGTATGGCGCAAAACTCAAAGCCATCCTAGCCAAACGTAGCCTAACCTAACCCAGCCAAACGAAACCCAACTCCAACAAACGTGCCACGATCGCTATTGCTGGCATTCCCAGAGACAAGCAGCTGCAAGTAGAGCAATGCAGAGCGCAGATATATACCGAATAGCTGTGTACAGCATATTTGTCAAAGCTACCCTAACGAAACCCAGTCTAACATAGCCAAGCCGCGCGTAAACTAGCTCAACCTAACTTGCAGCGGCCACTATTGCTGGCCTCCACAGCGCCGAACAGAGTATGGTAGAGCAGAGTAGAGCGCAGAAATCCACCGAATAACAGTCTATGCCAAGAAAGTCAAAGATATCCATACCATTCCAAACGAACATAACCTAGCCGAACGTAACCTAACTCAACCGAAAGCGCCGCGACCAGTATTGCTGGCCT
>NW_016908057.1:0-1386 GCF_001483705.2 Eufriesea mexicana
TATTGGTATATCGGGAGTAATCGTCAATAATCGTCAGAATGTGTCTGTTATTACCAGGTGTCACCGTTCGTATTGGTCCGCAAGCGTCCGAATGTATAAGTTCCAGGGTTGAATTGCCCTGTGTTCTGACTCCTTTGGAAATTGTATGCGCGACATTTTCCCCATAACACAACAATCGCGAGTCATCCGCTCTCTACAATTATTGATGTTAATGCCTGTTGCCAGTCCTTTCCACACAGCTCTTTTATCGCGTTTAGGTTCCGGTGATCAAAACGTCGATGCCAGGTATGCCGGCAAATATCTTTTTGTTCTCTACTAACGTTTTCACTAGCACTACATGCCGTTTCGACTGTATCTAGCTCGGAAAAACTCGAGGACAGTGTAACCTTGCTATTAGGCTTTTGTGCTTCAGGATTCTGCACTCCTGTTTAGCAAAGATCACACTCAGGCTCTTTTAAACTAGCCTCTTGACGGATAACAAACTTGACCCGAGAGATGGGACATAAAGGACATCGGTCACCTTCGCTTTTTAACACTTTCCCCGAATTCTCATCATACTGTTTTACTCCTGAGCTGATTCCACACGCTTTAACTATTTTACATGGCCTAGTCTTTCAGCTTTAAATTTTTGAAAGCAATCCTTGGACGATGACACATGGCTGGTCGCACCGGAATCGACAATTAACGTGTGCAGTTTTGTGTTTTCTCCATCCTTTACTGTCAAGTATATGTTTTGGGCGACACCGATCGAGTCCACTGCGGGGAAACAGGTGTCACTTGCTGATTTTTCTTGCTATACCGCATTGGCCTTTCCCCTTTTATTTTTCCACACCTTGTACTCTGCACAGTCGTCTTTGTAGTGGCCAGCCTTTTTGCAAAAATTGCAAGTCCTTTAAATCATCCGCCGCTCTTGTTTTTGAATTTGTTTGTTCGGGGTCTTCTTCTGCCGCCACATCTCGCAATCTCTTTTTGATCAATAGAAGTTTCATCTTGTAATTTAGCATCGAATAGTTTTCGCTATTCACATTTTGAATTGAAAACTGAATGGCACCTGCACCAGACATTTCGACTTGTCTTGTCTTTTGTATCGCGGAGAAAGAAAGGAAAATTTCACTAGTTAGTGGGCTAGTCGAGGGTGCTGGAAATCCCCAGGACCGTGTAACGCAGAGATAGCACTTAACTTCTCCCCAAAGAAGAGACTTTCCTGCGGGACTAACGAGGAGATGACTATTACCGTTTCTCTGATATTTGAGATAATATTATCAGTATATGCAAGGTCTGTATATAAGCATGTTTTGTACGCTGGTAGGCATTTTGTACGCATGTTTTGCGATCAAGTATGTTACGTGGTCATTTGTTTTTGTTTCAGTATCCTTTGTGTCTTCA
>NW_016908058.1:0-1306 GCF_001483705.2 Eufriesea mexicana
TGAGATGCGTGATGCAGACGGTGGATTGTCGAAAGAGTCCCGTCAAACCCTTCAGCCAAGGTTTTATAAGCCCTATGGCGACCCATTGCGTCACTCAGTCCTGCTTCGAAAATTGATAGACTTGATGCTTCCTCGAAGCAGCATAGATCCCTATGCTGGGTGACGCCATCCAAATAAAGATTCCTCTCACAGAAGCGTGGAGCAATTTTCGAAGTATTAATTACGTATAATAGAAGTATATGGAAGTGAAATAATAATTTAATGCTCACGAGACTAAAGTAAGCTGCTTTTTATCATGAATTAGCCATTCGGAGTGCCTTCTTTTAACGAGAAAGTTACAAATCTCTGTTGAAGATACTCAACAGGTGAATACAATTAACATAAGTTTTTTCTGTCTCTTTTTTGTGAGATGTCAAAGTGACCTTGTGAATAATGTAACGAATAATGTCCTCATTTTTCAAAGACACTGCGTTTTAGCGATGAAAAGTCGAATACAAAGGTACAATTCTTATTAGGTTACTTTTGACCAAAGTTGACTTTGAACCTGAAAATTAAACAAATATCGAGTATAATTATATCACTGACTTGTTAATATGTTTCTCTCAAAATTAACGTACTAACGTACTTAACAAGCAACCGGTACATGTAGACTGCATGTAAACACGAGTAGGAACTAGTTTCTCGTGTTTACATTCATATTTGCGTACTAAATGCAAAGTTCAGTTAAAATCATAGCGATTCATCACCGCAGAATCGTTGAATTCATATTTCGAAATATGATTTCGTATTAAATTTTAAGATCATACGTATTAAAATAGATTCACTAAAATGCTCTTGAATAAAATTAATAAATAACGAGATATTTCCTTTTCGCTTTACAAATGTAACGTGATTGCATTTGTTATGGTTAACCTTTTCCAGTTCCATAATTCAATCGTAAATACGTAACAGTATAAAATAATTCATAATTATATCGTAATTTCTGCTGATCTACAAATAATCAAATTTATGCTTCTCCTTATAACGTATCAATTACTGCAACCACTGAAAATTGATAAAATTTAACGCATGACTTTTTAACTTTTATTCTCTATCATCTTTTATTTACTTTTTTAATAACATTCTCTCGAAGTAGCTCTAACTCGTAAATAAACAAAAAGGGTAATAAAATATATACATTATTTACATTAAAAATATTGATACGTTGATATCTTATGTGTTACGCGGTGCATATGGAATATCCCGCCTTGACATCCCTAAATGAGCCGTGAGGTCGGTATTTCTAAGGTTTATAACACGATCGTAA
>NW_016908059.1:0-1312 GCF_001483705.2 Eufriesea mexicana
TGAACAAATAGGTGTGGCTGGAATACGTTCGGCTGCTACCAATCAATGCTTTCGAGCCGGGCTTGACGGAACCATTAATTAAAGCTTCCTGCTACAACGCTGTTTCCCTAGAATATACATGCCCATTCTTTTTCGCCGATTTTGAAAATTCGTCGTCACAGTTATTCAGAATTTAGAGGCAGTTAGTCGGGGAATACCATTATTCTAACTATTATTAAGTACTATAAATGGTGTATCATGATTTTATCGTGCATGTAAATAATGGTAACGACCAGTCACATTAATTCTTTCTGGAAATATTTATTTTAAGTATATATCAGACAGAGTGATGTATTAACATTTTCCATGTACACTGTATTTACGTGCAGTTTTATCTAGGATTTCGATAAAATATTGAAAACGAGATTTCTCTAACCTCTAAACCCTCTCTGCGGGTTTCTTAATGCCAAACGTGTACAAGGTTAAAAAATTACGATCCTATATAAGATACCTAAAAGGAAAATGGGAAGATTCGTAATTTTTGTAATAATATTGTATTAATTACGCAACGAATACCTAAAGGAGGCTGTGTCCTAGTAAAGAGTGCATTAATTCAACCTCTACTACAAAAGAAGTTAGAACAAAGAATGGGAAGACGAAAATAGACAGTGTATTGTTCCTAACCGCAAACATATTTTCCAAGCCCTATCGACACCTATAAGAAGTACCTAATCATAAATAGAAGAAAACGTATATTTAATCTCACATTCCTTATATCTACATGTGTGACAGATAATTCCATTTAACGCTAAACTTTCTATGGATAAAATGTCTACTCTCAAAAATGTAATTGGAAATTGCATATAAACTTAGCATCACGATTTCCCTTCTAATACTGTAATATAATTAATTTTCCAGTATTTCCATTCATTTCACTTTTCCAACAATATAATTCGCCAGTCACTGTAGCATTCACGGCAAGTCTGGTACAACAACTCCATTTGACGCGATACCTAGTGTCCTATTGTAATCCATAGACCTCTCAGATCACTTCATAAACAAAAGAAAAACAGAAGAAGGGAGCTTAATGTGCAATTAAAGGTTTTCCACGCGGCGCAGACAGATATAAAATAGCTTCCCTTTAGTACAGCCGAATAAAGTTAATTTCCAAGTGCCATGTTCTTTCGCAGGTAAACATTCAATGGACGGTAACGTCGATTTATTAGCTGGAACAATTTAAGGCGACGTCGAGCTTGCGAGAGGGATGGCACTATTTACACGCTGGTCCTTATGATCCACTTTTCCACGACCTATGCCCACCCGATGCACGCAC
>NW_016908060.1:0-1222 GCF_001483705.2 Eufriesea mexicana
ATTTGATTCTGTTTTCATATCTTTCTAACCTGTAGCACATCTATTTAGCGTAATTGGAATTTATATGTCAAAACTAGAAATAGAATGTCGGAAACGGATTAAGCCTTTCGCTGCGGAAAAGCTGGCCGCGGTTATACATTCGTGATACGAGGAAATTTCCCACAAGAGTGGTTGCACTGGAAACCGCGAAATCGTATTTTGCGGTATTCATAGAAATTTCGAGCGTGATTGACACTAAACTTTTCATTCGGATCGCGACAGTCATAGCCAATAAGCGACGATAGTACCTAGAGAACGTTTCATGGCCGCCGCCAATGGCCGACAGTAGTACCAAAAGGGTTAAGTGCCGTCCCCTAATTTCGTTAAATAAGGATTTTCACCTAATCTCGTGTTCCGCAACACGAGAAGTCTAATAAAAGAGAAAGTTTCCAAAGGCATGAATAGGAAAATTCCGATACAGAATTGTTTTGACCCTAAAGACCTGGCTATTGGAAGAACGTAACGGTGTGTTCCTTGTTCCATGACGGAACAGAAGTGATTGAATAATGGTGTGGGCACCGTGTAAACTGCTGGACCAGGGAATCTCCACATTATTGACGAGATCATGGACCAAACAAAATATCTGAAAATTTTGAAGGAAAATTTGTGGGATAGCGTGGAAAAGTTAGGTATTGCTGATTGTTACTGCTTCTACCAATCCGAAGCATCGGGCTCATAATGTTCGTTTATGGTTACTTTATAATTGTCCAGTGTAATGGAAACTCCCGTTCAATCACCAGATGCTGTGAGCAACACTTGTGATCGTCTGTGATGTCGCGTCGAGTCGCGATCGAAATTCTCGTATTTCCGACGGGTTGTAAGGCTGTCTCGTGACTACGACACGTGTTGCCCGCCAAATTAATATTGGGCAACTGTTTAAGTTGCACGAGCAGAAAAGAGTCGTATCTACGACGGTCGACGTTTCGAAAAGAACCGTGGCGTGTTATTGATTTGAATCGGTTAGACGGAGTGTTTTAGAGAGACCCGACGTCTCTCAAATTTCGTATCGAAGTGTGTTAAGAGAACCCGTGTCTCTCAGGGCTCTACGGAAGCGAGCTCCTCGATCTTCCTAAGATCGGCCTTAGGAAAAATCGGGAGCTCGCCAAATATGATTGGCTGTTTTTGACCAAGGGCATTCCCTTGGTTCGCGAATCCGTGACCTTGGAGAAAGGGAAGGTTCCCC
>NW_016908060.1:1295-5593 GCF_001483705.2 Eufriesea mexicana
TTACCCCTAGCGAAGGCCTGAGGCTTCCAACGTGTGCGGACCACGTGGAGCCCTCAGGCCTATTGTCAGCCAAGTCTTAAGAGCCGTCGCCTAATTTCGTTAAATTAGGGATTTCCAGGATTCTCGTGTTCCGCGACACGAGAAGTCAAAGAAAAAAGGTAAAGCATTCAAACATGCTGAAGGCATGGAGCGGAAAATTCCGACGCCGAATTGTTCGACCCTAAGACCTGGCTGTTGGAAGACCGTAACGGGTCTTCCTTGTTCCACGACGGAACAGTGATGTCTAGCTGTAAGTTGCTGAATATTCTTCATATGTTACAAATTACGTTTGATCCCTTTTGTGAGCATCTACATTAGTTCATTATATTCTTAACAAGCTTTACTCTTGTTGTGAAAATCTTTTTAACTGCCATTATGAGTAAATGCTGATACATCAGTTGAATGTCACTGATGCCTGAACTCGGCAGCTTAAGTAGAGTTATGATGTAAATGGGTTAACATCGAGCAGTGAAAGGAAAAAAATTGTTGATTCACTTTGAATTTGAACTTCGTTCGTTAAATTTATTTCCTATTAACCCTTTGCACTTGGAGACCTCGTTATTTTTGTGGATCTTATAATTTGAGGATTTTCTGATGTAAAACGATATTTTGAAAATGGTAAATTAAATGTCATATGCTAATTAAGATGTTGAATTATTTTATTCCTACATTCCAGGTATCATTGCCTTATTCAGATTTGATATATTAATTAACATCGTTCTTCAGAATTTGATTAAATGGTGACTGAGGGTCACCTCTCGAGTGCAAAGGGTTAAATGACTAATATTAAGTCGAATTAAGTACTTCTAAATTCGATTGATTTTATGACCGTGCTATATCGCTCGACCCTACCATACGACCTAACCTAACCAAACATGGAAGAGGATACGTATGTAAGCAACGAATCTACATGAAAATCTACACGAGATACGATTGTAAGTTATACGTAGACATGAACACAACAAAACGATTAAGAGAAACTAAATATCACACTCAGAGAATCCATCGAGAAGCCTTAGGTTAAGGATGGGCTGAAGCATCGTGCTTGGAAGTTAGAATTCTCGGTACGGACATCGGTTGTGGAAACAGGTCTGAGAAACAATGGAATTATTCGATACATTGGAGCTGGAACAACGACGAGCTCGCTAGTTTCGCGTGTAAGCTGGAATGGGTTTCTACGACCAATTGTAACTCGGTAGCACAAGCTACTATAGAAACTTCGTAACCCAGTATAAATGATCTTATCTTGGGTTCCAAACACACGCGATTGGTATGCTATCGTTGATCTCGACGTATCGACTACGGCATTAGATGCAGTTTCATTACCGTGAAATATTAATTAATATACAAGCATCGTGATATGAATATTTAGTTTCGATATAACCAATTCTTACTCTCTCATTAGCATTATTCCATAACGTGGTACATATAATTGAAACAAACTATGCCAGGATTCTTTTCTTGTTTCTTCGACTAGATCACAATTAAATATACAGAACTACATGACAGTATTCGTAACATATAGAAGTATATTCTCAGAATTTTAAGTACATTTGATTCACAAAAACAATTTTAAGGAATGTAATAATAAGTAATTCAGAGTATCCGAGTATCGATTAACTCTTTGCATCCCATAGGATTTCAGATAATGAAATAAACCCATGTTGCACAGGAATTTTATTGCGTTTTAAATGAAACAAAATTGGTATATTTTTACTGATAAAGGAATCATAATATAAAAGCATAAAACCAGGAAAAATAGATTGTCGCGATAAACTTGGCTCTTGTAACAATTTATGAACCTGTACTGGCATGTTGAATGTTGCCAATACGAGAAAATACATTTGTAATATTTGTTGATGGTATTACGTAAATAAGACGAAATACAAACCTGTGCGCATGCAGCTATTGCAATATTCCAAATGTTCCATCATGCATTACAGTGCATCAAAAAGTTGGGACACTTTTAATCCCAACGTGCCCCAAAGAGTTAAGCCTTTTAGTGCCGAACGACGATATATCTTCCTTATTCTTCGCATTGCGAGAAAGTTTTATCTTAAAATAAATTTATAAAACGTTATAAACGGTGTAATTTCATTCCGAAAGAATTTAAAAGATTGTTTTTGGGTTTAACTGTTTGTTATATTATGGGTGTAAGAACTGTGCTCTTTCAATTAGGTACAGTAACGACGGTTTATTGACGCGAGTATGTGAAAAGGGCAGAAAATAGCCCGCCAATCCACGCGCGGGAAGAAAAGTGTTACACGGTGTATGCATCGGTAAGCATCGATGCTAAATAAATTGTTTGCGCGATTAAAAATAAGTAAATATTACATATTTTTAGTAGGCAGATAACTGAATATAAATATTTATAATAATACCAAAATTTTTTTTCAGTGACGTTATACCAAATCCATTTGTTCGGTAATAGATCTGTCTGACGCTTGCCGTGCATCATGGAGTTATCCTTTCGTTCTGAGCTCCGATATTGGTTATTTTATTAAAAGCGATCGAAAATGTAATACTTGTATTCCATACTACGTGACCTACATAAAACTGTGATCAAACGATGATTATTCTTATGTGCAAATATTGTTTGTAGAAGAGAAACTTGTTTCTATGTTTTCCATCGTGTTTCATATTGATGTTATTTGTACGATTTTCAATCAATATTGAAATACAATTGACATTGCATTATTCTCCCTTTCTTCCGTAATACGCTGCATTTTGAATTTTTTAAATATCATTCATAGTTTGATTTTTATTGGCTTTTTCCCAAACCTTAGTAAATTCGTCAAATTCGTCCGGTTATCTTCGCATAGGCACCCGATTTTCGCTCGGCACTAAAAGGGTTAAGCTGAGTAACGTGTGTTATGCAACGTGTCAAATTTGAAAGCTTAAGATTTCGATACGGATCGCAATTCATATCGAATGTACCCTTGCTGAGATTTACACACTTTGGTCAAACAAAGTATGTGCTTACATTAACTTCTTGGTGGGCTGCAAGTATGCAAGTAATTGAAGGGACGCATGCGAACCAGGGTGTTGGAGAATACCGTGGATAGGTTAGGTTTCACCGGGATAATCTCTCAGAATAACTATACGTGCTTTCTTTACGGTTGCTTAGAAGAAAGTGACCGTCACTGTTCGACTTGATTAAAATTGTCGGAAATACCAGATGTCGCTAGAAGCGTCTAGCAACATGGACCGGGAGGTTAGAACTCTCCAACACGGGTACTATAGGTTGCTCGTTGCTACATTGAGACCTAGTCATTTGTATTGCAGTAAACCTTGCAATTATAAATAGTATACACTTATACGCGAAATCATTCGAACGAAATTATCCGAATGATACGTATATTATAAACATAAAAACGAAAGTAATTAAAACGACAGGTGATCGTCCAAAAAATCCAGAATTACGTTTGTAAAATTCGAAAATAACTTTAAAACATATGCGATATTTACGGGCCATTTATTACAAATACGAACACCGTGGTGGATAGCGCACTCGATAGGAAATTTTAATTAATCCCATGTAATCCTATGAAACAACGAAGGATGGATCGATGTCATATTGAAAATTTTCAACTAATGGTACATTCGGTTATTATTAGACGTTGTATTCAAATACGTGCTTGTGCCTTATCGATGACACGTGTATAGGTACTTCCTATGAATATTATATCAAAATATATTCCAATTTCGCTGACATAACCTTGAGATGTCCTTGTTGTTATATTTATCATGTTATTTCAACTACAACGTGTATTTTATTTATCTGAAACGGCGAATGTAAATATTCTAACATTTTCGTGAACGAATGCATCCAAGGTGTACACACATACATATATCGTTATGAGTTATCCGTTGATTTGATTACTGAAAAAATATAAAAATAAGCGTTTGAAATGAATTATATTAATTCGTTCAAAATTCATTTAGAACATATACATATAAGAACGGTTGTTTGCATCAATCTTGATGGCGTTAAATTCACGATACGATTAAGTCGCATCGAATATAAATCTTATTGTTAGTATCAACCGTGAAATCCCAAAATTTTCATGGATATTATTAGCTGGTCATGAATGTGTTATTTCACGTAACTTAAAGTCTAATTTCAAATGCTTCAGTCATGGGGCGAAGGGGCTAGCAATGAACTGAAAAAAAGAAAAGGAAAACGAAAAGCCCACAGTCATCACGTCTGTGACAAAGGTGAGGACTATGAAAACCAGATGATGACCATTCCCCCCCCC
>NW_016908061.1:0-1371 GCF_001483705.2 Eufriesea mexicana
GGAGCGGGAAATTCCGATGCCGAATTGTTCGACCCTAAGACCTGGCTGTTGGAAGACCGTAACGGGTCTTCCTTGTTCCACGACGGAACAGATATTGAAAAGTATACAAGGATTCGCAAACCATTCTCCTCTATATTCCTCTTAATTTTTGTCAGTAAACATATGTATCTAAAAATAGAATGGATAAACTTGATTTTTAAGTACGTTGCTCTTTGAATATAACGAAAAGTTACGTATATCGTGATTGAGGTATTTCATTAGCAAACAGTGAATGTTTATGAAGATATACGCTCCTGTAGTGAATAAGTAAAGTTGCGAGGTTTGATCAAAAGTTTACTTCATTGATCGGCAGATTATGAAAATGTAACTCTAATTCTGCATATCCCATATATTTCACGTACATAAATGTACGTATTATTAAAAATATAAAGAGTATATCAGCAGGTTATGAATAATTATGAAGATGTTTGAAATGATGCTTATGAAGATTTCATTTTATATCGACGTACATAAATGCATATTGGCATATATATCATTTTCTTCAAACTGAACCTCGATGAATCTGCTCCGAAAAATGGTAAGGATGTCTCTACGTTTACGGTCAAGGCAGTAATGCAAAATGAAGTATACATATCAGTATACGTTTATGCATCGTGTTATTGCATGTTTACCACGAAATGTTACAAACTAAAAATTATAAAGGTCGAGAAGTAGAAGTCTTTTATAGAAGATTAGCTTAACGATAGAGGATGTTCAACGCTGGTAGGACATCATCCACCCAAGGATAATAGATATTTCAGTGAACGAAGTTTCCTCCATTACTTATGGTAATTAAGTTACCGGTTTATATGCTTATCATTGGAGCTAAGTTAAGAAGACCCTTTCGCCATGTGCAAGGATGCGGATGGCACATAGCTACCGTGACCTACAGTATACCAAACATTTATTGTACATCCGTCAATAAAATATTTCGTTCATTCCTACAATATAATAGAGTACGTTCAGCTTCTCGGGGTCATTATATAGGCAGAAATATAAGATTAGTTGTTTTATAATGGGAACATTAGATTCCAAAGTAAAGTTACAAATGGAATAATAAAAACTGATAAATAAGATATTAACATAAAAACAAATTCTGAGAGATGCATGTTAAAATAACAGTGCATGATGTTAAGCCTTGGAATGCCGTGCCGGTATTTTGTTCAGCCCGTGATTAGAATAGACCCAGGAGACCGTTATGGTTTTCTGGCAGCCAGATTCTAATTGCTGTTTTAGTTCAAGTTCCGTGTCTTTTCTATCTTCATTTTCAATGCATGTTCAAACAATTCTTTATTTCCCTCGGGTCACCGGACACGCGGCTTTCTTTAACCA
>NW_016908062.1:0-1264 GCF_001483705.2 Eufriesea mexicana
ACATCCATACATCCATACATCCGTACATTCGTCCATCCATAACTCAATCCATCCATAGATCCACCCATCCATACAACTATTCATCCATACATACATCCATCCATAAATCCATCTTTCCATACATCCATCCATCCGTAGATCCACCCACCCATACATCCATCGAGCGATACATCCATCCATCCATACAAACACCCATCCATACATCGATCGATACATAAATCCATCCATCCATACATCCATCCTTCCATTCATTCATACACCCACACATCCATAAATCCATCCATCCATACATCCACCCAACCATACATACATCCATACATTCATACATCCATACATCCACCCATCCGTACATCCATATATTCGTACATACATACATACATACATCCATACATTCATACATCCATACTTCCATAAATCCATTTATCCATACATTCATACATACATCAATAGATATATCCATACATACATCCATTGATACATCCATACACACACCCATACAACCATACGTTCATGCTTCCATACATCTCTACATCAATACTTCCATGCATCCATATAGCCTGCCATCGACGTATACACTAATCCATACATCCATCCATCCAAACATCCATCCATCCATCCATGTATCCCTTCATCCACCCGTCCATCCATCCACACTTCCTTCCATCCACCCATCCTTTGATCCACTCACACATCCATACGTCCATGCATCCATACAGCCCTTCATCCATACACGCATCCAACCATCCTTGTATCGCTTCATCCACATATCCATCCATCCATACTTCCTTCCATCTACCCATCCATGCATCCACCCACACATCCATACTTCCATACATCCGTACATGCATCCTTCCGTACATCCATCCATCCACACGCCTATACATCCTCACATCCATGCATCCATAAATATTACCACCCGTACTGCCGTCCGTCGATCCATACATCCACCCATCCACACATCCATTAAACAATCCATCCACCCATTCGTACATCCATACATACATACATACATACATCCATCCGCCCATACATCCATACATACATACATCCATACATCAACATAAACGTACATCCATACATTCGTACAGCAATTCATCCAACCATACATACATCCATACATACATCCATACATACATCCATACATCCATCCATACGTCCACATTGCCATACATCCATACATCCGTACATCCACCCATCGATGCATCCATCGAACCATACATCCATCCATCCATACACCCATACATCCACACATCCATAAATCCCT
>NW_016908063.1:0-1338 GCF_001483705.2 Eufriesea mexicana
GAAATACACTCGGCTGAATTATGAACCGTAAAAACACGAAGTATAGCGGCCGGAACGAAACTCCGTAGGGCTTTAACCCGGCTGGTAACCGTAGGTAACCGTATTCACCCTCGCGGAGGGTTATTACCGTGCGTGACTCGGTGTGGTCTGCGGTCCAAACACCTCTGCAGGATGCCTTCTCCTCGGATGCTGCAGCGACGGAGAGGACGCAGAGACGCGTGGAGAGTCAGGAAATGGGGAACAGAGGGAATGGAGACGCGGCCAATAGCCCGAGATGGAATAAGGTGCAACTCTGGCATGACGGAACCACCTCTGCTCGCGAATTCGAGTGGCAACTGGGCCTCGTTAACAGCTCGTACAGTTTCCAATAACGAATGCAAGTCTGAGAACTTTGGAGTTTATTTCTGTTTAGCTGTTTCTTATACTTGTATCTTTTCATGGGAATAGCTGAGGATAGAGTGGCTCAAGTTAATATCAGACTGTTTATCTTCGAATATTATCTCTTTGGGGCACGCTGGGATCCATGGTGGGATATTTTTAGTCCCACTTCGAAATATTGTAATAACTGCTCGCGCATAGGTTTATGTTTCGTCTTATTTACGTAAAGCAGTTGGTAGTACCTTCGACGAATGTTATAAATGTATTCGCTCGTGTTGGCAACATTCGATATGCCAATACAGGTTCATCGATTGTTGCAAGTGGAAGATTTATTGCGACAATCTTTTTTCCCTGATTTTATGTTTTTACATTATGCGATTCCTTTATTAGTAAAAATATACCAATTTTGTTTCGTTTGAAACACAATTTCTATGCAGCATGGATCTATTTTAATATTTCAAATACTGCGTCGCAAAGAGTTAAGAAGCAGAGAGGAGGATGTTAACGTTAAAATTGACAGAAAAGTCGATTTTACTCGCGAATTTTTGTAGTAACTGGTCCTCTTTAACAGCTCATTCAATTTCCAATACCGAATGCAAGCTTGGGAACATTATAATTTACTCGAGCTTAGTTTTCTCTGCCACTAATACCTTTTTATAGGAACAGCTGAGGAACGAATCGCTCAAATTAAAATCATATAGATTATCTCCGAAAATTAAAATGCAGGAAGGAGGACATTGACGTTTGAACTAACAGAGGGATCAAATTGACTTATTTCAACTTTGCTCGCAAATTTCAGTGACAACTGAACTTCGTTAACAGTTCGTACAGTTTCCAATGCCGAATGCAGGTCTGAGAACTTTGGAATTTATTCCACCATAGTTTTTCTTGCACTGGTATCTCTTTATGGGAATAGCTGAGGAACGAGTTGCTCAAATTAATGTCAAACTGAGTATCTTC
>NW_016908064.1:0-1211 GCF_001483705.2 Eufriesea mexicana
GTTAGGATGGCTTTGACTATTGTGCTACGCATTACCATTGAGCGGATTCCTGCGCTCTAATGTGATCTAGTATGTTATGCTTTGCTCTCTGCAGGCCGCCAATTGTGGTTTCGGCACGTTAGGTTAAGACATGCTACGTTCGGTTTGGTTACGTTAGTATGCGTTAGGTTTGGGTAGTTTTGACTTACGCCGTGTAAACTGTTTTTCTTCAGATTTCTGCGCTCCATTGTGTGCTAGTATGTACTGCTTGGCTATGGCGTTGCACACAATAGCGGCCTCGTCACATTAGGTTCAAATGTACTACGTATAGTTATGTGACGTTGGGTTAGGTTTGAATAGGATGTCTTTGTCTTTTGTGCCGCACACCGCCATTGGGTGGATTTCTACTCTCTAGTATATTCTGCTTTGCCCTGCTTAGGCTCGGAGTGATGGTCTCGGCATGTTAGGTTGATTTATGCAACGTTCGGTTGTGTTACGAATGGCTACGTTAGGATAGTGTAACATCGACTATTGTACAGTGCACTACGATTCTATGTAGTCCAGCGCTCTACCCTTCACTAGGAAGTTCTACTTGGCTCTGGGGAGGTCAGAAAAGGTGGTCTCGGCATGTCAGGGAGAGTTAGGTTACGTTTGGTTACGTCCCGTTTGTTCAGGGTAGGATGGGGGAGCCTTTACTTTTGCTATGTACAGTGCTATACGGTTGTTTTCTGAACTCCACTGTGCACGAATGTGTTCTGCCTCGCCCTGTGGTGGCCAGCAATAGTGGTGACGGCACGTTTGGTTAAGTCATGTTACGCCTTGTTCGGTTAGCGTAGGTTAAGTTTGGTTCGGTTGGCTGTAACGTTTGTGCTATTCACAGCTTTTCTATGGCTTTCTGCCCTCTAATCTCATCTATTATGTCCTGGTTGGCTCTGGGCAGAGCAGCAATAGTTGTCTATGCACGTTAGTTTGAGATATGTCACGTTCTGCTAGGTTAGGGTAGGTCAGGTTAGGATAAGATATCTGCGACTTCTATGATGTACACTGCTATTTAGTGGCTTTCAGCGCTCTAGAGTGCGCTATTATTTTCTACCTCGCACCGGGGAGGGCCGCAATAGCTTTCAAGGCACGTTAGGTTGGGTTAGTTTACGCTTGGTTAGATTTGGTAAGTCTGGATTTCGGGCGATTCACCGATGAGTCGCTAACTGCATGGGGACCAGGGTCGTGCGCGG
>NW_016908065.1:0-1207 GCF_001483705.2 Eufriesea mexicana
GTTAGGATATCCTCGGCTTTTTTGCTACATACTTTGATGTAGCGGATTTCTGCGCTCAACTGTGCTCTAGTGCATTCCACTTGGCTCTGGGGAGGTGTTTAATAGTGTCTTCGGCATGTTCTGCGGATTTATATTACGTTCGGTTTTGCCTTGTTTGGTTAGGTTAGGATCGGGTGGCTATGGCTTCCGTGCTGTACACTGCTGTTTTGTGGATTTCTGCTCTCTACTCTCCTCTCATACGTTCGGGTTGCCTTTGGGGGGTCACAATGTTCGTCTCGACACGCTGTGTTGAGTTACGCTACTTTATGCTTGTTTAGGTTAGCGCAGGCAAGGTTTTGGTATCTCTGGCTATTGTGCTGTACACAGCAATCCGTGGGATATCTGCGCTCTTGAGTTCTCTAGTATATTCTGCTTTGTTCTGGGGGGACAGCGACAGTGTCCTAGCCACGTTACTTTGAATTAGGTTACGTTTGGTCATGTTACCTTTGGTTAGCTTAGGATAGGGTGGCTTTCACTTTTGTGCCGTACACTGCGATCCTCTCTATTTCTGCTCCCTACTCTAACCTCATATGTTCTGCTTGGCACTGGGGAGGGTGGCAATAGTTGTCTCGGCACGTTATGTTGAGTTATGCAACTTTTGGTTAGCATCGGTTGGCCAGCAGAGGTCTTGATATTTCTGACTGTCGTGCTGCACACTGCAATGCAGCGGATTTCTGCCCTCTACTGTTCTCTAGTATTTACGACCTGCTTCTGTGGGCCAGCAACAGTGTCCTCGCCACGTTACGTTGTATTATGTGTCGTTCGGTTATGTATCGTTCGGTTAGATGAGAATAGGCTAGCATTGACTTTTGCTCTATACATTAATATTCGGTGGATCCCTGCGCTCTACATTACTCCCATACGCTCTGCTTGATTCTGGGGAGGTCAGCAGTAGTTGTCCCGGCGCCTTAGGTTGAGTTATGTTACTCGTCGTTTAGTTACGTTTGGTTAGGTTAGGATAGGATAGCTTTAACTTACGTGCTGTACACTGCTATTCGGCGGATTCTTGCGCTCTACATTGCTCTAATACGCTCCATACGGTGCACCGGCGGCCAGGAGTGGTAGTCCACATTAGTTAGGTAGTGTTATATTACGCGTGGCTGCGTCACGTTTTCTTTTCTTCGGATAGGGTAGCATCGACATTTGTTAAATACACTGCTGTTCGGTG
>NW_016908066.1:0-1256 GCF_001483705.2 Eufriesea mexicana
TCCAACTTAATATTTTCTTTGTATGAAACTATGAAAAGGATGAACCCATGTAACGAAAATATGCACTTTTATTAAAAAAAAAGAATGTGTCCCACAGAAATAAGTCTGTTTGAACCAAGTATCTTTCTCCCTTGACATTTTTCTCGAAGTATTATGATAATGGAGTTATGATCTGTAATAATTGTGAATTTCTCTATATATTTACATACTTTTGTTCAAAACATTATGAATTTATATGCCTTTTATTATTTCACTATTATCACTATATAAATCTGCCTTTAGAGTGAGTACTAGGAATAAATTTTCTTGTTAACTGGAATAAATACGTGATTGTTCATTGAGCAATGAATTGACAGTTATTTAGAAATTTTTAATAAATTAAAAATTTGCTAATTAAAATTTGTTGTATTTAAAATTCTATTCAAAGTTTAACATATCTTCCACATTATTATTTTTCTGATTGTCACAACAGCCATTTTCATGAAACTACGATGACATAAATTACGATTATTAAAAATCAAATTAAAAATCATATTTTTCTGCTGTTTTAAATTGATTAAATGAGTATAAGTGGACGAGAAATAATTACACTGATCACTGTCAAAAAATGAACTTGTGCTGTCTTCTCTCTTCTTATTGAAAGCTTATTAAAACCTTTCAACTGTCTAATTATTATTCATAAATTATTCCTTTATTAGGAAATAAATTAATTTTTGTCCAATGAATACCATAAACTCTGCGAACTCTTTTGACAGCCAAATATAATAAAACAATATTAGTATATTGTATGTATAAAATGCTCCATTGATACAATAATATAAGGTAATAAAATAAACAATCTGGATTTATTTGCAATCAATTTGTTTGTAACTTATATAATTATGTGTATTCCAATTTCTACACAATAATAGTTTTAAGGTTTCCATGGCATAGAATGTTCATGTCTTAAAATTTATTTTAAGTATTCAAAATATTTTAAGTTGAAAGTATGTTATACTGCTGAAGTTGTACTGTTATACTCAGTGTTGCTGCAGATTTCATAAGAGCTCGCAAGACACGGATTTAATATTAATATATAGATGATCAATGTTTTTACTGATATTTCATAAAATAACTTTCTCATTCCAACTATCATATCCGGATTTCTATTTAATAAGTTTTACTTGTAGATAAAATTTTATTGTTCTTTTCAATAATGAAATTTTATTTTAATTATTATATCTATTATATAATTTTTAATACAAATACTTATTTTT
>NW_016908067.1:0-1207 GCF_001483705.2 Eufriesea mexicana
CGCCTAAAGGAAGGACGAGCGGTTTTAGAGAATGGGACGAGTCTGAACCTGCGCCTGAAGGGATGGTGCTCGGATAAAAGGAGAAGGATGCGTCTGCTGTCTGTCCCTCCTCCCTTTCGCTCTTTCCGCCACTATTTCTACTTAGATTACCAGGTATGAGGTACACGCATTCTTTTTCTACAGAATCGAGGGCAAAGAAGAGAAGTGCACTTCCTAGGCAGTAGTTGAGTGGGAAGGGTTGATCATGAAAGGGGGGATGAAGTTAGCGATAATGCTGAGGGATTGTAACGCTTTGTCTTTTAAGGACGAGTTATAACTGTATTACGTAATAATAATACGAATATTTTGTTAACTAATGAGGTTACATGATTCAACAAACTAACCTCGTCATTTTCGCAAACCAGGGGAATATAAGACTTAATTCGATCCGTATTACGCATATGCTACTTGAAGGATACGAGTAGAATCTTTATTTCGAACGAAGTGCGTACTGCCGAATTTTGACAGAAATTAATCAATTAATTAATTAATTTCAATACAAAGATTTTTGAAATCTTCCAATTGGTTAATTCTATGTATACGATCAATTAACTTATTAAACACTATTATCATCTTCTATATCCTTGACCAATGACGATTATAATAGCTAGTAGTATACTGCTCGATGAATTGTGCTCCCTTTGTTAACTGCATATCCACCTTTCCTCTATACAGTTTACTTTATTTCGCGACCTACGTCTAAACAAATAATTGTAAAGCAATTTTCCTTGACCTGCGCATTAAACGAATTGGCATGAACAGTTTACGGGAGCTTTGGATCAAGTATCATTCATTCCTGACTCAATTATAATATAAACTTCTTCCACTCTGATTTCCATTCTTCATTTCGTATGGCGCGTATTATCTGGAGCTCGAGGCTCACACAAAAACGATATTTGCAGCGCAAAAGCTGGAAACAAACGTTGATTGGCATATTCACATTAAAGAAAAGAAGAGGGATATCTATTGTGCTGGGTTTTGTACATGCTCGGAATTAGCCGTAAGTGTGTAGAACTACTACACACTGTTACATTTTCGCCGTCCACAAGCTTCATCCGGATTGAATGGCTCATCTGGATGGAAATAGGGAACATCGATTATTTATGCATGACGTTTTTATGTTCTACCATCACAGCAACACTGTAACCACAGTACAGCACTTCTGCAC
>NW_016908068.1:0-1225 GCF_001483705.2 Eufriesea mexicana
GAGGTAAAGAATGAAAGTAGAATCGGAGGGTTTTATTACAAGATGATCGATTATCAGCTGATTGTCTTCTATTGGCACACGACTCGTCTTCATTAATTGGTCGTAGAAATAATCCTTAAAGGGTTCATCCTTTTGCCATCCGTGCTCTTGAAATTGTTTCAGCTCGATTATCTTATAGGAGGAATAGTAGAACATTTTTTTAAGTTGTTCCAATACCTCCTCGGCGTTCATCTGTGTGACTTCGAAGCGAGTTTAAATCCACTCCTGTGCCTTCCCCCGAAGTCGCATCCCAATTAAAACCTTAGCGTCATCCTCGCTCATTCATAGCAATTGTGCTTTTTGGAACCAACCGGAAAAGTCCTTGTACGTCCCATTAAAGTAGCGGAATGAGTCGGCAATTGAGTTTACGCTTACTCTCGAGCGATCTTCGTTAGAACTCGTTAGGAGTCCTTTTGACTCAACGTCACATCGCTCTTTAAGAGCTCAATTTTTTTCTGCATCAGCTCGCTTTTCCTCCGCAGGAATTCCATTTCTCATTGCGTACACAACGCGTCTTCCGTCGGCTGGATAGTCGTCTTACTTGCGCTTCGCGTGTCCTCACTCCCCCATCGCCACTCGTTGTCTGTGCCTCTTCCCGGTCCTGGTCCGCGACCATCCGTGATTCCGAAGGACTCGATTTCCTTACTTGCGCTAACAGCTCGGCTTTGATGCCGACTGTGCTCAAGCCGCGTACCCTCATTCGCTCCTTCAATTTCACCATGTTGAGCTCCGTCATGCTCATGGAAGACATGTCACTGTTTTGGCTTACTCTTACCAAAACGGCTCCCGTCCCTGGGAATTCTTCGCACAGTCTTATCTAGATGGTTTCGTTTGTACCTCATTTCCACCTTTTGAACTTAACGGCTCGCTTGATACCAGAATACGTTAAGGGCTTCCGACTGCGGAGGATCGGCCTGTACATCCGTCACCGTTGAAGGTCAAGGCAAAAGTGCTTTCTCGCGGGCCCTGCTTAAGATGAAGGATATTTAGATAGATGGGATCTTCTATTTATGGGAACTCGTGGGTTCGTCGAGGGCAGTAAATATGCAGTTTAGCGGCTTTGATGTAAATGCGTCTTTTCTTTCCGGTTTTTTTACGATACGCTTTATTTGTGTCTTAATAAGAAATATAGATCGGGGGAGCTTGAAAAAGTATAATGTGCTTTTACTAGTTTTTTGACAAAAAA
>NW_016908069.1:0-1252 GCF_001483705.2 Eufriesea mexicana
TTTATTAGCAATACGATGTATATGCAACAATTTTATAATTTATTTTCATAGAATTTAAATTTGATGATTTGGAGATGTATTAACGAGGTTTGGCAAATTATTTAACAACTATTCTGATATAATTTTTATTTGCGCTTTAAATCGTGATAAATAAAAGTTATTATATAGCAGTAGAAGATTTTTATTTTCCAATAGTACAATCTAACTTTCTTACCTCATAATAATTCTATACTAACATAAGTCTTCAAAGCATTACGTTGTAACGTAAACCAAATGTAACCTTTCGCACTCGGCGATTTTTTCGCTGCAGAAGAATAGAAATTCGAAGATTTTCAGCCATAAAGCCGAAGATATTTTTTAGAACAATAAATAGAAAATCATATAATAATTAACACGTAGAATTATTTAATACCAATACCTCTCGCATTATTACATTAAATGATGACTGAAGATCGCCTCTTGAGTGCAAAAGTGTAATTACTTTTAATATCTAATAACGAAATATATAAATAAATTTGTAATTCATTGTAATATATTATTATTTCTCCATTACAATAACCGGCATATAACTATCCCTATACATATTAACCGTGTATCTACAGTGCTGGACCAAAGTATTGGCACAGCATGGTTTTTGTGGTTCAAGTGCTTATAACTACTAAACAAATTGATTTGAAGTTAAAACTTTTTGACATATTCATTTATTATCTATTCTAGTTTTATTACATGGCTGAAGTAATAAAATAAATTCATTGATTCGCGAAACAATAACAAAAATGTATTTATCGAACATTTTATGGGTGGACAAAAGTATTGGCACACTCGAATAAAAACGTTTAAAAATGATTTGTAAATAAATATTAATATCTAGTTGGCCTTCCTTTCCTTTTAAGAACTTCGTTTAATCGTTTGGGCATTGAATCAATTAACTTTTTTGTAAAATCCGGCTCGATTTTGTTCCATTCTTGTAAAAGAATATTCTTCGAGTCTGTTTTGCATGTTATACGATGTTTTCGAATCCTTTTTTCCAATTCGTTCCTGACATGTTCGATAGGAATCACTATCGGTCCCCAGGAATTGACGCGGGGCTCAATGTGTTAACGAGCGGCACTTTCCCCATGGGACTCATCCACTCAGCCACCATGGGTGCGGGATTGAGATACGCTCGATCAGCGCGTTCCGGTGCTCTCCTTGCACGTGGAACTACCAATTGACTCGTGGTATGCAAGTCCCACTTGGCACCAATGGTCGG
>NW_016908070.1:0-1182 GCF_001483705.2 Eufriesea mexicana
GGATGTATGTATGTATGGTTGTATATATGTGTGGATGTATGGTTGGATGGATGTATCGAAGAATGGAAACACGAATGGATGGATTTACAGATGTATGTATGTGTGGATGTATGGATGTATAGATGTACGTTTGGATGGATATATGGATGGGTGGATGAATGGATGGATGTATGGTTGCGTGAATTGAAGGGCGAATGTACTGATGTATGTATGGATGGATGAATGGTTGATTGTGTGGATGTATGTACGGATGTAACGGTGGATGCATACATGGATGAGTGTATGGATGTATGTATGGATGCATGGATGTATGTACCGATGTATCTACGGATATATGTATGGATGAGTGTATGGTTGTATGTATGGATGTATCTATGGATCTATCTAGGAATGGATGACTGTATGGGTGGATGGATTTATGGATGTGTGGGTGTGTGGATGTATGGATGGATGGATGTATGGATGGATGTATGTATGAATCTAAGGATGTCTGTATGTATGGATGTATGAATGTATGGATGGATTTGAGTTATGTATGTATGGATGTATGTATGTATGCATGTATGTATTTACGAAAGTATGGATGTATGGATGCATGGATGTATGGATGTGTGGGTGGATGAATGGATGAATGGATGGATGCATGAACGGATATATGTATGGATGTGTAGATGAGTGTATGGAAGGGCGTATGTATGCATGTATATATGGATGGATGTATGTCTGTATGTATGGATGAATGTACGGTTGTATCTATGGATGTATGTATGGATGTGTGTATGGGTGTATGTATAGTTGTGTGGATGTATGTAAGGATGTATGGATGGATGCATGTATGGATGGATGCATGTATGTGTGGGATGATGTGTGGATGGATGGACGTATGGAAGGATGGATGTATGGATTAATTGATGTATGGACGGATGGCTGTATCGATGGATGGATGTACGGATGGGTTGATGTATGGAAGGGCGGACGTAGGTAAGGATGGCTGTATGAATTTATATATGTATTGATGTATGGATGGATGGAAATATCGATGGATGGAGGTACGGATGAATGGATTTATTGATATATGTATGTGTGTATGTATTGATGTATGGATGGATGGATGTACGTATGGATGAACGTATGGATGTGTGGATGGCTGGATGTATGAACGGACGGATTTACGGATGTATG
>NW_016908071.1:0-1287 GCF_001483705.2 Eufriesea mexicana
CTAATAATATAATAATCCTTATTAACTCTTAATTTTCGTTTTACTATGACAAATTTACTTAGAACTTTTTTCCTGTGAGAAATTAATTTTAAATTTTATTTTATTTTAATAAGTTAATTTTCAAATTTTCAAAGTTAATATTAACTATTCATCTTTTCTTTATACTATTACTAATAATAAGTGCTGACTGAGAGTCGTTAACTCATTCTTACTGGCTTTATATATTTTGCTATAAAAAAGTATAGATTTGGAATTCTTTTACTACTAATAATAAATTTCACACTTAATTTTTCCGAAATTTTACTTAAATTTTAACACCGATTATTAATTTTTATATTATTTCTAAATGCATATTATAATTCGTCTCTCAATTGCAAATAACTGTAGATAACTTAGACTGGTCTTGCATGGTCATTCTTATTGCGTAGCTTGGAGGTATATACAGAGAAGTGTTGATAGTCTAGTTGATTAGGTTAGTCCAATATGTTTGCTTCCTCTAACAGAATCGTGCAGATAGGTGATACTGTCATGCGAATTTTCGTTATTGCTCGCAAATGTCACATTTGCAAATAGAATTTGGTGCATCGCGTGACAAAGACAATACACAAGAGAGATAGAGCTAGTTATAAGATCAAGGAAGACAGAGCTCTCTATCTCTCGCATCTATTATTGAAACACTTCATCAGCCACTTCCATAAATTTTCAAAAAGACAAACGACCTAATATACCCAATACAATAATCCCATAAAACAAAAATAAAAGATTATAGTTTTAGATCACTATAAAGACTCACTCGAAAGCTAAATTCTGTCATGAGTTTATGACTTAACCCTTTAAAGACTTCAAGGGAAGTAGCCTGTTTTAAAAAATTCCGTGCAAATAAAGGTTTCGAGAGAAATGTATGTTGAGGTGTCCAGAGTGAATTGCTATGTCTATAGTCTATCTATACAGAGACACGCATGGAGATATGTAAAATTGCTTGGACGACTGTCCGCAAACACTCGTCGAAAACGGTAAAAATGCCTGGGCTAGTGGTTGCAGACACGTGTCCACAAAGGGTTAACCTCTCTGACCCGACGAACATAAACCGACCGTCCATAGATATATGTATAAAGTACGAGAAACTATTGTGTGGAATGGTACAATGTAGGAATACATTTCTTCAAAGCCAAAAATGCAAAAAGTTTCCGAGAATTCGAAATTTTTCATCTCCACTCGCAATTTTCTATAGAGACTGGTGTAAAATTAACACAGGGAGAATTAATTCATTAACAAATACAGAAAAAA